>NC_069499.1:1387228343-1387528343 GCF_027579735.1 Bombina bombina
ATGTGTGTGTATGTGCGTGCGTGTGTATGCGTGTGTATGTATATGTGTGTGTGTGAGTGAGTGCGTGCGTGTGTATGTGTGTGTATGTAATATCCTTACATAGCAAACATTAACTCTTTATATGAATGATGCACTTGCAACTTCTAAATGTAAACTGGCACATTATTTACTGCATGACATAGCAAGGTGCTCCTGTAGATTTGCACACAGTAATATGGATAGATACACATATATAGTCCTTTATAATGAATGGCTGCTGCACTCCTTATATTAGCAGTCCTGTACACTGTGTTTGCAGCACTATAGTAATCCAGGGTAACTGATAACTGTATAACTGTTAACTGTATAACTGCAATATAACTTATAATGTGTAACTGACAGTTCTTACTGTTCCTGACTGGCTGATGCTGTATCCTCTGCAGTGATCTGTAGCTGACATTACATTTATTAGTATCAGCAATTGTCAAAGCTCAGGTTCAATCCTTGTACTTTATAACTGCATCACAAACTGTCACAAGATGGCTTCTCTGAACTGTACTGATTCTAAGCACAGCCCACTTGATGACATCATCTTTGTATGGAAGCCTCAATGTGCCCTTTTGACCAAACCAGGAAGTAAGCACAACACTACATCTCCTTTCCTACTTATTTTTTTTTTTTTTAAATAAACTTAACTGCACAACAACAACCGTAAGATAAATCAGTCTTCTCCAGCATCCTCTTGTATTGTGGACGTGAAAGCTGCTTCTTGTTTCTTACGTTGACGAAAGTTTCTCTGATATGTTGCATGTTGTCTCCGGCGAGTGTCTCTGAGATTAACTTCAGGAGACCAACGAACAACAGGTGTTCGTTGCCTGGGAGTACGAGCATGACTATTGTGGTCCTGGATAGAATTTCCTGACTCATCATTACAAGGTTCTTCTACGGAGGCTGGTATTTCTGAGTCATCTTCTGTAGTTGAGTCAGAGCCTGTGTTTGGATCATGTCAAAAACCACCCCAGATATCAAAGTCATTGTCTGATTGCATTTTTATGTGATGGTCCTCACCAGCCTGTTCTCTCCTCTCTAGCCGTGGTCGTAGTTGGTTCACATGGCGGCGACACACACCTGATGGAGTGGTTATAACATACATCTTTGGGACCTCAACCTGGGCAACAACACCTGGTGCCCATTTTTCCTCTGTATGGTACACCCTATACCAAACCAAGTCTCCTTCTGTATAGGTCCGTGAAGGTTTTCCCACTCTCATTTTATCTTGCATGATGCGGACTGTTTCTGCTACATCTGGTGTGATTAAATCCAGCTTTGTACGGATCTTCCTGCCAAACAATAGTTGAGCTGGGGCAACTCCCGTGGTGGGGTGTTGAGTAACCCTATATTGTTGCAAAAATTGTAAAATGTTTTTAGTATTAACCTGCTTCTCTGCTTTTAGCGCTTTCAGTGCCCTTTTAAAGGTTTGGACAAATCTCTCTGCTTGCCCGTTGGTGGCTGGGTGATTTGGTGCCGTCCGATGATGGTGAATTCCATTCGTATGTAAAAAATTCTGGAAGTCTTGTGACACAAACTGGGGACCATTGTCTGTGACCAGTTTTCTTGGCAACCCAAATACTGAAAACAGTCTTTCTAATGCTGATATGACTTCAGTAGTTGTAGTCCTTGTCATTGGAATTACTTCTGGCCACTTAGAGTGTGCATCAATTATGATTAAGTATGAGATTCCATCAATAGGACCGGCAAAGTCCAAATGTAGTCTCTCCCAAGGAGTAGTAGGCCAGTCCCATGGTTGTACAGCTCCTTGTGGAAGCTGTCCTTGAGCTTGAACACACCCTTTGCATGCCATAACATAGTTCTCAATGTCCTTATCAATGGCCGGCCACCAAACATGACACCTAGCCTTCTGTTTCATTCTGACAATGCCTGGGTGTCCTTCATGAAGGAGTTTTAACGTAGCTTGCCGTAGCCCATTAGGAACCAGAACTCTCTCACCCCATAAAATACATCAATTTCTGAGTGTGAGTTCTTTCGCTCGTAGTATGTATGCTCGCTGCACATCACAGCCAGTTCTTGGCCAGCCATCTCTCAAATACTTTGCCAGAAGTTGTAATTCAGTATCACAAGCTGTCTCCTTTGCAATTTGTTTGGCATGTACTATACCCGTAAAACACACACTTGGAAGGCTTTCTTGAACAACTGGTAAGGAATTCATTAGTGGAAGCTTGGACATGGCATCAGCATTGCCATGGAAATCATGGGCCCGGTATTTGATGCAGTAATGATATGCCCCCAAAGTTAGAGCATACCTTTGCAATCTAGCTGCTGTAGTGGTTGAAATTCCTTTCCTTGGATTAAAGATGGTCAGCAGTGGCTTATGGTCAGTTAAAAGAGTAAATTGTCTCCCATAAATATAGTTATGGAACTTCTTAACAGCCCATACAATGGCCAATGCTTCCTTGTCTAATTGGGAATAGTTCTTCTCTGCCGTCGTTAGAGAACGGGAAGCAAAGGCTACCAGTCGGTCTGTCCCATCTGGCATTGTGTGTGACAATACAGCCGCTAAACCATAAGGCGAAGCATCACATGCTATCATGAGTGGTTTCTGAAGATCATAGTGCATTAACATGCAGGAACACAGGAGTAGGTTCTTGGATTCCCGGAAGGCTTTATTGCATTCACTGCTCCACAACCAGGATCGATTTGTCTCAAGAAGCTGATGTAGTGGGTGTAACGTATGGGCTAGCTGGGGAAGAAAACGGTGGTAATAGTTAAGGAGACCAAGGTATGATCGTAGTTGTGATACATTCTGTAGTATAGGAGCTTCTTGCAAGGCCTTGACTTTGTCATCAGCAGTGTGTAGACCATGACAATCTATAACATGGCCACAAAATTCTAATTTGTCATGCATGAAAGCACACTTCTCCAAGTTGACCTTCAACCCGTAGGTCATTAGCCGCTGCAGTACCCTCTCTACATTGTGTCGATGTTCTTCCTCCATCCTGCCCATGATTAACATGTCATCTAAAAGGCATTGGACATAGGGTAGTCCATTTAACAGTTCTTCCATGGTGCGTTGCCAGATGGCTGGTGCAGGAGCAATGCCAAAGACCATACGATTATATTGAAATAAACCACGGTGAGTATTGATGGTGAGTAACCTGCGGGAATCTGGATGTACTTCAAGTTGAAGGTAAGCATTTTTTAAATCAATCTTTGTGAAATGTTGTCCCCCAGCTAAGTTAGCAAAAATCTCTTCTGTTCTGGGTAATGGATACTTATCCACTGCTAACTGTTCATTCAACACCATCCTAAAGTCTCCACATATTCGGATCTGTCCATCTTTCTTTCTTACCGGTACAATAGGAGAAGCCCACTCACTACGATGCACTGGGGTTATAATCTTTAACTCTTCTAACCTCCTCAGTTCAGCATCAACTCCTGCCCTTAAAGCGAATGGCACAGTTTGTGCTTTGAAAAACTTTGGCCTTGCTCCAGGTTTTAACTGTAACCATACCCTTTTGTTCTTAACTTTTCCCAGAACACTTTCAAACACCGGGGCATATTTGGTCTTAATGTTCTGAATCCACTGGGCACGAACTCCAATATGATGAACTTCACTGTTTTTGAGGCTCTCAGGCATGCCAAGGGCCCGTATCCAGTCCCTTCCATAAAGAGGTGGGCCACCTGATTTTAGTATATATAGTGTAAGATTGGCAGTTTTACTGTTTGTACACACAGATACAGATGCACACCCCAGAGGCGTCAAGACTTCTCTGGAGTATGTTTGTAGCTTCAAGGTAGTGGGCTGCAGCAATACTGGAATTTTCAGCTGTTTCCAATCTTTAATTGTCATAACTGAAACTGCAGCCCCAGTATCTAAGTCCATGGTCAAATCTTTTCCTTCAATATTAACATGAACGGTCAAAGGCTCAGACCCTGCTGTCATGATGTATACAGTCAAACACTGAACAGTCATTTCCTCTTCTGAATCTGATGTGGCTCCCTTATAAGCCATGTGGTAATTTCCCTTCTTATGAGTTTTGCTTGATACACTCTGCTGAGATCCTCTGCAAGCCTTCTTTAAGTGTCCTATTTTACCACAGCCATGACAACGAGCATTTTTAAATCTGCATTCAGAAGCTACATGATTCTGTGCTCCACATCTGTAACAGTTAATAGGCGATGCTGCTTTTGCTGAATATTTACTGGCTGGTTTAGTCTGTTGCTTCACATTAGAGAAAAATACCTGTTCTTCCTTAGTGTGAGAATGCGTCTGCAGTAAACTAGTGTCTCGTGTGGCCTGTTCCAAAACAGAAGCAATCTCTAGTGCTTTATGGAAGGTCAGGCTCTCCTCTGTCAAAAGTCGCCTTTGAATAGATTCTGTACTGATACCCATAACAAACTGATCTCTAAGGGCAATATTCAGATACTCCCCAAAAGCACAGGTGCTGGCCAATTTCTTTAAACTGATTGCAAATGTAGATACAGTCTCTTGTACCCCTTGGCGCCTGCTATAAAACTTGAACCGCTCAGCAATCTCTAATGGCCGTGGTTGGAAATGTTGTGTTAAGATCTGTATTATTTCAGACAAAGACTTGGTGGCTGGCTTTTCTGGGTGTAGCAGATCTTTTAGAATCTCATATGTTTTAGCACCAATAGTTGTCAGACAGACAGCAACAGACTTAGTATCTCCAATGTCATTGGCAAGTAAATACTGCTGTAGCATTTCAGTCCAGGAAACCCAGTTATCTGTGTCAGGGTCAAATTCTTTCAATGCTCCAAATACAGCCATTATAGCGTGAGTTTGTGGTAGTATACTCGTCGCCAGATGTAATGTCCTTACATAGCAAACATTAACTCTTTATATGAATGATGCACTTGCAACTTCTAAATGTAAACTGGCACTTTATTTACTGCATGACATAGCAAGGTGCTCCTGTAGATTTGCACACAGTAATATGGATAGATACACATATATAGTCCTTTATAATGAATGGCTGCTGCACTCCTTATATTAGCAGTCCTGTACACTGTGTATGCAGCACTATAGTAATCCAGGGTAACTGATAACTGTATAACTGTTAACTGTATAACTGCAATATAACTTATAATGTGTAACTGACAGTTCTTACTCTTCCTGACTGGCTGATGCTGTATCCTCTGCAGTGATCTGTAGCTGACATTACATTTATTAGTATCAGCAATTGTCAAAGCTCAGGTTCAATCCTTGTACTTTATAACTGCATCACAAACTGTCACAAGATGGCTTCTCTGAACTGTACTGATTCTAAGCACAGCCCACTTGATGACATCATCTTTGTATGGAAGCCTCAATGTGCCCTTTTGACCAAACCAGGAAGTAAGCACAACACTACAGTGTATGTATATGTGTGTGTGTGCGTGCGTGTGTATGTGTGTGTATTTATATGTGTGTGAGTGCGTGTGTATGTATATGTGTGTGTGTGCATGCGTGTGTATGTGTGTGTATGTATATGTGTGTGAGTGCGTGCGTGTGTATGTGTGTGTATGTATATGTGTGTAAGTGCGTGCGTGTGTATGTGTGTGTATGTATATATGTGTGTGTGCGTGCGTGTGTGTATGTATATGTGTGTGTGTGAGTGCGTGTGTGTGTATATGCGCGCGTGTGTATATGTATATGTGTGTGTGTGAGTGCGTGTGTGTGAGTGTGTATGTATATGTGTGTGTGTGCGTGCGTGTGTATGTGTGTGTATGTATATGTGTGTGTGTGAGTGCATGCGTGTGTGCGTGCGTATGTGTGTGTGTATGTATATGTGTGTGTGTGTGTGTGTGCGTATGTGTGTGTGTATGTATATGTGTGTGTGTGTGTGTATGTAT
Organism: Bombina bombina; assembly: GCF_027579735.1. Taxonomy (NCBI): domain Eukaryota; kingdom Metazoa; phylum Chordata; class Amphibia; order Anura; family Bombinatoridae; genus Bombina; species Bombina bombina. Next base: position 1,387,234,194 of record NC_069499.1, read on the forward strand.
ATGTGTGTGTGTGTGTGTGCGTATGTGTGTGTGTATGTATATGTGTGTGTGAGTGAGTGAGTGCGTGTGTGTGTAGGTATGTGTGTGTGTTAGTGCGTGTGTGTGCGTGTGTGTGTGTATGTATATGTGTGTGTGTGTGTGTGAGTGAGTGCGTGTGTGTGTGTATGTATATGTGTGTGTGTGAGTGCGTGTGTGTGTGTGTATGCGTGCGTGGGGCAGGAGGTGATGTGTGTGAGTGAGGCAGAATGGCAGCTCTGTATTGTTATATGCCTGTATATAGGCTACTGGGAAGGGCTGCCCAGAGTGTGTATGTATTTGTGTGTATAAATGTGTGTGCACGTGTAAATGTGTGTGTGTAAATATGTGTATGAATATATGTGTGTATGTATGTAACTATGTATGTATGTGTGTCCTGTATAGTCCCTCCTTGTCCATTTCAAATGTTGGGAGGTATGCAAAGTATGTGCCAAACATTGGATTATGAAATATGCAATATTATCTTATTATGTTGCGATTTTAAATAACCATGATTGTGTTTGTGCGACTTGTAAGTGTTTTTTCTCAACTTTTTTTGGCTCTATTGAAGTCTATGGGAAATGTGATTTTGCGTTCGTGACTTCTCAAAGTCTATTTGTTTCCGTGACTTTGCGGATGCGAGAGCACAAACTTTTTACTTTCAACTCGTAATACCAGTGCAGATCTCCCAGCGAGCACAAACTACTGCTCCACTCATAATCTAGTCTTTAGTGACTTGGACTGTCCTGCAATTTTGCGATTGGAGAGCTCTGATTGTCCCCAAAAAGCAAAATATTTATTTAAAAGGATAGTAAAGTCCAAATTAAAATTTTATGATTCAGATAGGGCGTGTCATTTTAAACAACTTTCCAATGTACTTTTATTTTCAAATTTGCTTTGTTCTTTTGGTATTCTTTGTTGAAAGCTAAACCTAGGTAGGCTCATATACTAATTTCTAAGCCCTTGAAGACTGCCTTTTATCTCAGTGTATTTTGACAGTTTTCACAGTTACAGGGCATTAGTTCATGTGTGTCATATAGATAACATTGTGCTCACTCCCATTGAGTTATTTAGTCAGCACTGACTGGCTAAAATGCATGTCTTTTAAAAGAACTGAGAAAATGGGCCCGTCTGCAGAGATACAAGGTAATCACAGAGGTAAAAAGTGTATTAATGTAACAGTGTTAGTTCTGGAAAACTGGGGAATGGGTAATAAATGGATTATCTATCTTTTTAAACATTAACATTTTTGGTGTTGACTGTCCCTTTAAGGGTATAAAGTAGTGACAAACATGATGTAATAGGTGGCTTTGTGGCAGCCCCAGTGTAGTATACCAATCACTAGCTTTTTTCTGGAGATAGAATGAGGTTGGGTCAGTGGATAATATGAAACCTATGGCTGTCAGTCTGATAAGAGGGGGTAAGTTTTAGGGTTAATCCAGGCCTAAATGTTCTATATATGCATTATTAGTCCCTATATGTTTTCATTATAATATTCTATCAAAGTTATTGTCATTTTTGTGCAATAATAGCTGTAAGTTATGTATCGATGAAGGGCGTTAACTGATTTAGTCAACCATAAAAGTATTCAGATCAAAATCATCTATGTAAACATAGTACACAACCAGCCAATAACTCAACCGTTTAAACATTGTTTTGAATGCAAAGGGAACAAATTGTTTAAATACCAGATATTTCTTTCAAGGAAGTAGAAAAACAGAAAAATATTGTAACAAGATATTTTCAACTTTAAAGCAACAAAGGACAGTGATCTCTATTCCTTTCCGTTAGAAGAGCTCTTTAAATGGGTTTTCACAGTTTGATGTTTTCAAAACTGAATCAATTCCAATCCATTGAGTTCATAAGAAAACTGAATTTAGCTTTTTCAATGCATTGATTCATTGGGGCCTATTTATCAAAGGTCTTGCGGACCTGATCCGACAGTACGGATCAGGTCCGCAAGACCTCGCTGAATGCGGAGAGCAATACACTCTCCGCATTTAACATTGCACCAGCAGCTCACAAGAGCACACAGCAGTATATGTGTGATTTTTTAATTTAGCTAATTCAGCAGCCTCACCTTCTTAAAAATATAACTTATGCGTACCTGATACATTCATTTCTGTCATGGTGGTGAGAGTCCACGATCCATTACTCCTAGGAATTATACTACTGGCCACTAAGAGGAGGCAACAATGCCAAAATTCCCAGAGCTCTTAAAACCCCTCCCACCTTACTGGAAACTAGTTTGACATATATTCAAGCTAGAAAAGGAGAAGATCAATAAAAAGGTGCAGGGAAAAGAGAGGTGCATACTAAAACTGCCGCCAGAAAAAAACAATCAAAATAGGAAAATAAATTGTCAGGTGAGCATAAATTATATTTTCTTTCATAAAGGTGGTGAGAGTCCACGATCCATTACTCCTGGCAACTAACACCCAAGCTGTGGAGTCCACGAGTTATCTTTTTTAAGTTTTACGTGCAGAATATATATATATATATATATATATATATATATATGTATATTAAATGCAAAAAACAGCTGCCTGTAGGACTTACCTACTAAAATCTGCTTCGCAAGAAGCAAAAAGATTAAAATGATAGAATTTAGAAAAAATATGCAAGGAAGACCAAAAAACTACCTTGCAAATTTAATCAACAAAGGCCTCATTCATAAAGACCCAAGAAGTAGCAACGGATTTGTTTACTGTTTACTGTAACGCAAGTCAAAAAAGTTGCACAAAACACATAAAAAATATATTTAAAAGTAGAGTTACACTGATAACACTGTCTAATAAATAATATTAAAGGGATATTAAAGGGACACTGAACCCAAATTTTTTCTTTCGTGATTCAGATAGAGCATGAAATTTTAAGCAACTTTCTAATTTACTCCTATTATCAATTTTTATTCGTTCTGGATAGTGATTGCTTATTGGAGGCTTACATTTACCCACCAATAAGCAAGCATAACCCAGGTTCTCAACCAAAAATAGGCTGGCTCCTATGCATCACATTCCTGCTTTTGAAATAAAGATACCAAGAGTACGAGGAAAAATTGATAATAGGAGTAAATTAGAAAGTTGCTTAAAGTTGCATACTCTATCTGAATCATGAAAGAATTTTTTTTGGGTTTAGTGTCCCTTTAAACCCAAATGTTTTCTTTCATGATTCAGATAGAGCATGACATTTTACGCAACTTTCTAATTTACTCCAATTATTAAATTGTCTTCATTCTCTTGGTATCTTTATTTGAAAAACAGGAATTTAAGCATAGGAGCCGGCCCATTTTTTGTTCAGCACCTGGGTAGTACTTGCTGATTGGTGCAGCCAATGTAGCCTCCAATCAGCAAGCGCTACCCAGGGTCTGAACCAAAAATGGGCTGGCTCCTATGCTTACATTCAAATAAAGATACCAAGAGAACGAAGAAAACTTGATAGTAGAAGTAAATTAGAACATTGCTTAAAATTGCATGCTCTATCTGAATCATGAAAGAAAAAAAAAATAGGTTTACTATCCCTTTAAGAAGAATTGCATTAAAAAAGTTATAAGGGCTCAAAGATATTAGGTCTCAGGTGTTAAGTAAAAAAGGACTGAAAGGGCTTTAACATAGAGATACATACATGTCTCAATATCTATATGTATGTATGTATATATATATATATATTAATATACAGTATATATATACATATTTGTATGTATTTATGTACTCATACACATATAAACACATAAATACATATGTATGCATTTATAGACATATATATAAGTGCATTGGAGCCCTTTGCAAGTATCTGAAAACAAGAAAAATCATATTTATGCAATATTCATATTTAATAAAGTGTTATATTGTGTTTTTAGTGTAAATATTTCACATTCTAATAGGGGGATATGTTCTAATTATTTTTAAATAGATATTCCTATATATATCTGTATGTAGTTGAGAAAACGTGATTGGGTTTGCTTGCGAGTAAAAGTGTTAGTTTTCCCCCCATTTTTCACGCTCCATTAAAGTCTATTGGGGAATACGTTAACATGGTCGCAATATTCTAAGTTTGTCTTTTTCTGCATGTCGGGTTAGCACTCGTGCAAAAAGTTTTTACTTTCAACTTGCAATACGCATGCTTCCTAACGCACACAAAAAGCTTACTTCTAGCTGAGTTAACGCAGAAGCAGGAGTAATAAATAGTGTTCCACTCGTAATCCAGCCGAGGCATGAAAAAAATGACGTACGTATCAATCCAACACATAAAAAAAGTTGCACTTAAAAAATTGCTGCGTCAAAAAATGATGTGCGCATACAAAACCACAAGTGAAGTCTGAGCTGAAGTCCTTGCTTTTCAACAAATGATACCAGGCCGAATATTCAAAACCTCGCTGTCATAGAGAGAAATCACACAGACCTTGTATTGTAATGTAGGAGTCTCTGCTTCACATAAAGAACACCACATAGCAACATAAACAAGACTTGCCTGGGTGATGAGGTTTTGAAAATCAGGCCCACCAAGAGAATGAAGACAATTTGATAATAGAAGTAAAGTAGAAAGTTGTGACAGATCCCCGGCTACCCCGGCTGGGTAGCTCCGACCAAACGGGTCCTTCCGCTGCCTGGAACAAGCTGCTATGTAGCCCAGGAAAGTGATTCCTATGTAGCCCAGGAAAGTCATTCTAGCAGGAGCCCATCTAAATGACTAGACAGACTAGCATTCAGGTGAGAAAAAAAAACTGCCTTTATTGGGACAAACACACATCTTTTCTACACACACACATCTTGACAAAACAGGGAGACAATGCCACAGTTTTCCCGCAATTCCCGCCCCTCGAGACCGGCGCCTCCATAAGCAACCATGGTCCCACAGAATCCCAGGACACAGTGGTGACGGTTTTGGGGTGATCCCGGGGGAGCACTTCCAGGGTGTCATTTGAAAGCTCTTGGTTCCCAGATGCCGCAGTCCAAAAAGTGGCATGATTCGTTATTGGGGACCGGAGATACAGCCCGTTGAAGTTATGGGGGTAGGGGTGTCCAAAACCCCCGGTTCCCAAAGCAGCTCCCCTCCGGTAATTCCCCCACCTCTTGTCCTCCCTAGGGGCTACTAATCCCCAAAAGAGCGGAGCTCTGGGGCACATGGTTGCTGGAGTGACCAGGGGCAAAGTTGGCACTTGTCCTGCTGTCCTGTGGCCGACCGGGAGTTCCAGGAGCCCGGACAGTCTGAGAGGGGTTAGGCAATTGTGTCCGTGGTGAGGCGGCCGACCAGGAGTTCCAGGGGCCCGGCTCGCCTAGGATGGTTTTCCTGGTCATACACCAGATTTTTACAAGACAAGCAAACCAAAGCTTCCAGGGATTGTGGTTGCTCTGAGGAGCCCAAAGCCACTGAGAAACAACAGGGGTGAGGTTATAGGGGGTGGGCTTTTAACCCTTGCAGCCTGGTATCCGTGAAATCTCCCCCCCTCCAGTTCGGCAGGCCTGGCTAGATCCACATACGGGTCGGCCTGGGGATGTCCGAGGAATTTATGCCACTTCAGTCCGCCGGGAAAGTCCGTCAGCATTCACATTGCTTTTTCCCGGTCGGTACTGAATGTCAAAGTTAAATGGCTGCAGGGCTAGGCTCCACCTCAACAGTCTCCCGTTGTCCCCGGAAACTTGGTTGTGCCATACAAGGGGATTATGGTTAGTGAGGACGGTGAAGGGTCTTCCATATAGGTAGGGCTGCAACTTCTTCAAAGCCCATACCAGCGCCAGACACTCTTTCTCGACCGCCGCATAGCCTACTTCCCGGGGTAGCAGTTTTCAACTGAGGTAGGCAATGGGGTGGTCCTTTCCTTCCTCATCTGCCTGACTTAGTATGGCCCCCAACCCGAACATGGAGGCATCTGTGTGGACAGAAAAATGTTTGGCTGGGTTAGGAGTGGCCAGTACTGGAGCAGAGATTAAGGCAGACTTAAGACACTGGAAGGCTTGTTCACACTCGGAGGACCACAGGACCTGTCGGGGAAGTCGTTTACGGGTCAGGTCAGTCAGGGGTTTGGCAAGGGTGCTGTAATTGGGGACAAACCTCCGGTAGTAGCCTGCAGTACCCAGAAAGGCAAGGACTTGGGTTTTGGTCCTGGGGTGGGCCAGTTAGCCACTGCCTCGATTTTGGCCGGTTCCGGTTGCTGCTTACCGCAGCCAACTCGGTGGCCCAAGTATTGAACCTCCGAGCACCCAATGGTACACTTATCTGGCTTCAAGGTTAGTCCAGCGGCTTGAAGATTATCTAAAATGATGCCTAGGTGGACCAGATGGTACTCCCAGGTTTCGCTATAGATACCGATGTCATCCAGGTATGAACAGGCATAGACAAGAACAATTAGTACGGCTGCACCAGAAAAACTGACGAGGAGAGCTTCGTAATGTGGTAAAAAGGATTTATTGGGCAAAAATATAAAATCAAAAATTATACTGACATAGTCACCATCAAGTGAAAAATAACTCACTCCCGAACCGGAGTGAGTAAAGAGTAGCAAAAAAGAAACAGTATACGCGTTTCGTGCGGGACTACCGCACTTGATCACTACATATCTAACAAATCCTAATGCTACTCTTAAATAGCCTCAAGCTATCTAATTAGTACAGCTTCCTGTTAACTCTTAAGTGGCTATTACTAAGACCTGACACACAAAATAGAATAAGCTATACCTTAATAGCAGAAATGTGATAAACATTCTAAGCACAAATTTAAACACTATTTTAAACACAATATTATTTAAAGAGGATATTATTAGCTAGTCACATAAATGCAAGAGTGAAACCCACACAAGCATTTATCTGAAAGCATTTATGTGAAAGCAGGGACAATAAGTAACACGTACTTGTAAACTAACATGATTTAGATAAATTTAAATAAAACCAATTTAAACAAATAGATTCACATCTGTTTCAATATTTAATCCCTCTGGTGATCTAGTTTGTAGATAAAAGATCCACTTCACTTCTTTCTTACATAGGGCATAATCCCTATCACCACCTCTTTTTGTCCAGGGTACATGATCAATAGCTTGAAAAAGAGCCAATGAGGAATCCCCATTGTGTTCAAATTTAAAATGCGAAGCTACCGATGTGAACACATCAGGGTCATCAATGTCCCTGAGATGTTCAAGGGCCCTATCTTTGAGAGCCCACTTTGTTTTTCCTGTATATTGTTTTTTGCACCCCCCACAGGTAAGGAGGTACACAACATGTGTGGACTTGCAAGAAAGGGAAAATCTGATGTCATACTCTTTATTGGTGACACTTGATCTAAAAGTGTTCCCTTCAATGACATAATTACATGTTTTACAAATTCTCGCCCTGCATTTGTAGAACCCTATTCTCCTTTGAAGCCAGGTCCCAGATTTTTTCTCTGGTAACATGGAAGGTGCAACAAAATTGCCAATGGTTTTGGCTCGTCTGGAAACACATTGTACCCCATCTGCAATTACTTTACTGAGAATAGAATCATTCTCAAGTATTGGGAGACATTCCCTAATGATATTACTAATATTTTTAAATTCCAAACTGAAAGGGGTACTAAAAATAACTTTATTGGTATGATCTCTCTTTTTTTGTTTTTTATGTTTCTTGTAGGTAAGTAAAGAGTTACGGGGGATATTGTCAACAATTGTTTTAGTACTGTTTAAAAGTTTTTCTGAATAGCCCCTAGCCATCAAACGTGTTTTAAGAATTTCACTTTGTTTCTGATATAATGTCTCCTTAGAACAAATACGCTTTGTGCGTATATATTGGCCTTTAGGGATAGCTTTTAAAACATGTGGAGGATGACATGACCTAAAGTTAAGAATGGTGTTACCCCCAGTGGGTTTTCTATGTATGTCAGAAATTATTAGGCCATGATCTGGTTCAATTGATAATTCAATATCCAAAAAATTAATTTTTGATTCACTGTATGTTCCTACAAACTTCAAATTAAAATCATTAAGATTTAAATAATCAAAGAAGGAACAGATAGACTGTACATCTCCATCCCACACCACCAGGAGGTCATCGATATAGCGACCAAAAAATACAATTCTAGACTTGAAGGGGTTACTATCTGCAAAGACGTGCAACAACTCCCACCAACCCATATAGAGGTTGGCGTACGATGGGGCAAACTTTGCCCCCATCGCTGTTCCACGTCTCTGCAGATAGTAAGTACCCTCAAACAAAAAATAGTTGTGAGTTAGCAAGAATTCGATTGTAATAGACAAAAAGTGCTTAACATCTTCTGAATATTGTGATTGTTTGTCTAAAACACCCGAAATTGCTTCTAACCCCCTGCGGTGTGGAATGGAGGTGTACAATGAAGCTACGTCAATAGTTACAAACCTGTAAGTACTTTTCCATTCAAGGGTATGCATACTTTTCAACACCTGAGTGGAGTCCTGTATAAAACTCAGAAGGTCAGCAACAAGAGGTTGAAGAAAACTATCAATCAGCTCAGAGATGGGCTCCAACAAGGAACCCACCCCCGAGATGATGGGTCTGCCTGGCGGATGTACTGGGTCCTTATGTAGCTTAGGTAAAAAATAGTAAATTGGTACGTTTGGAGCTTTAGGCAAGAATAATTCTTTTTTATGCTCCGGTATGATGCCTATTTGACACCCCAGGTTGACAATTCCTTCTAACTGTTCTCTGAAGATTTTAGTTGGATTTTCCTTCAATTTAATGTATACTTCCTCATCTCTGAGTTGTCTCAGTGACTCAAAGAGGTAATATTCCCTGTCCATCACAACAACATTACCACCCTTATCAGATGCTTTTATTACTATATTCTTGTTCTCCTTTAAAGAGGTAAGTGCCTTATGCTGACTGGTGGTAATGTTGCTGTGTCGACTAAAGGGCATTTTGGAGATTCTGGAGTTAACTCTTTCTGAAAGCTTTATTAATTTATGCTCTACACTCCTTTGGAAAATATCCAAGCTCCTCCCTCTTGTGTGTACAGGGTAAAAAGAGCTTCTACCCTTCATTTTAGGGAAACTAGTCACAACTTCATTTCCATGGACTGCTCCTAAGTCAACAGGTGATCCCTCCAAATTCTCAGATTCTTCTCCCAGCGTTATAAGATCAGCTATTGCACATTGATCCCTAAAGAGTATTAGAGACTCACAATCAAGTGCTTGCTCTTCAGCAGTGGCTAGAGTGTTTTCAGGAGTATCATTCTGTTCGTCACCATCCTGGCTCTCTGTAAAAAAATGTTTTCTGAGTGTCAATTTTCTGACAAATTTGTTGACATCCAGGATGGTGTCGAACAGACTGAAATGACTGGTAGGGGAGAAATTTAAACCTAAGCTAAGAACCTCTGTTTCTGCTAAGGTCAGGGTATGTTGAGATAAATTTACAAAATTTTTTAGACATATTTGCGAGTTTGAATTTTCTTCTGTCTGGGGTAATAATGTCTCTTGTCTGTTTTTATTTTTTCTTTTTCTTCCCCTGCTGCCTCTTCTAGTTTTTTTCTTATGGGTTTTAGTGCCAGGCTCTCCCCGTTTTTTGAAGGGCCTGTTACCAATTCTGGAACATCCATTACTGATATCCCCTGAGTCACTGCTGTGTCATCTGGGGAATCATGATCTGATGTATCCACATCATAATCTGTCTCTGCAAACCTAATTTTTTTATTGTGTTTACTTTGCTGTGTTTTAGCTTTTTCATAATTACTATTCTGCTGTGAACTTGATTTGGTAAACGAAAAACTCTTTTGTGGACCTTTATTCCACCTATAGACTCTGTTAGCCTCATAATCCCTTTTATCCCTGGACAATTTGGTTTTCTTAAACTCCCACAATTCTTTAGAAAATTTTAACATGTTTTGTTCAAATTTAACATCATATTCCTTAAAGTCAGGATCTGTCTGTAAATTTTGTAAGTCAGTCTGAATGGCTTTTATCAAGATAATTTGTTCTTGTCGTTGTTGTTTTTTATAATCAATCAGCAGTTCCATTAGTGCAAATGAACAGTCATTAAGAATTTTATTCCATTTTAATATGAAATCGGAATCTGTAACCAAAAATGAAGGAAACTTTCTTATTCTGAGTCCTCTTGGAATACGTTCATATTTCTTATACAATAGGAATGCTTTGATATCTAAATCCAACTTGATGTCCTTTCTGCGAAGTTCATCAATATGAAAAAACAAATTATCCAGTGTATTTTCATTGTCCAAGGAAAGGGAATCCAGGTCTTGCTCATACTGATCAAGAGTATCTCCCAAATCTTTTAAAACAAAACTTTCACGTGTGTCAGACATACTTGAAAGGTACTATGTCAGTTAAAGGAGTCAATACACAGACTGAATCCTTAAAATTGCTTTTTTGTTAAAGATTCACTTATGTCCATACCCAATAGGCAATCTTTGAAGCCCAATACGAAATATGATTACCAATGTAGAATCAACTTAAAGGCTACACCTGCATGAATGATAAAGGGCAGGGGGTCTTACTCTTCAGTACCGCACACAAAATAACGCACCTGTATGAACGCTAACCTCTCACGGGCACAGGCAATGCTGCTTACGACGTGCAACCTCTTCAAAGGGCAAGAATAAGGCACAACATCGATACAATAAAGAAGCAGTGCTTACCCATCTTCTTGCAGACAATGCCACACAGCGTTGTTTCAGCGTTTCTTCGGCGTGTACACACTTGTGCCCCCCCTTCACCGCTGACGTCAGAATCCAGGAGCCATACAGGAGGAGTCTCCGCCCAAGACGTCCGATAAGCAGCAGCCAACACAAGAACAATTAGTACGGCTGCACCAGAAAAACTGACGAGGAGAGCTTCGTAATGTGGTAAAAAGGATTTATTGGGCAAAAATATAAAATCAAAAATTATACTGACATAGTCACCATCAAGTGAAAAATAACTCACTCCCGAACCGGAGTGAGTAAAGAGTAGCAAAAAAGAAACAGTATACGCGTTTCGTGCGGGACTACCGCACTTGATCACTACATATCTAACAAATCCTAATGCTACTCTTAAATAGCCTCAAGCTATCTAATTAGTACAGCTTCCTGTTAACTCTTAAGTGGCTATTACTAAGACCTGACACACAAAATAGAATAAGCTATACCTTAATAGCAGAAATGTGATAAACATTCTAAGCACAAATTTAAACACTATTTTAAACACAATATTATTTAAAGAGGATATTATTAGCTAGTCACATAAATGCAAGAGTGAAACCCACACAAGCATTTATCTGAAAGCATTTATGTGAAAGCAGGGACAATAAGTAACACGTACTTGTAAACTAACATGATTTAGATAAATTTAAATAAAACCAATTTAAACAAATAGATTCACATCTGTTTCAATATTTAATCCCTCTGGTGATCTAGTTTGTAGATAAAAGATCCACTTCACTTCTTTCTTACATAGGGCATAATCCCTATCACCACCTCTTTTTGTCCAGGGTACATGATCAATAGCTTGAAAAAGAGCCAATGAGGAATCCCCATTGTGTTCAAATTTAAAATGCGAAGCTACCGATGTGAACACATCAGGGTCATCAATGTCCCTGAGATGTTCAAGGGCCCTATCTTTGAGAGCCCACTTTGTTTTTCCTGTATATTGTTTTTTGCACCCCCCACAGGTAAGGAGGTACACAACATGTGTGGACTTGCAAGAAAGGGAAAATCTGATGTCATACTCTTTATTGGTGACACTTGATCTAAAAGTGTTCCCTTCAATGACATAATTACATGTTTTACAAATTCTCGCCCTGCATTTGTAGAACCCTATTCTCCTTTGAAGCCAGGTCCCAGATTTTTTCTCTGGTAACATGGAAGGTGCAACAAAATTGCCAATGGTTTTGGCTCGTCTGGAAACACATTGTACCCCATCTGCAATTACTTTACTGAGAATAGAATCATTCTCAAGTATTGGGAGACATTCCCTAATGATATTACTAATATTTTTAAATTCCAAACTGAAAGGGGTACTAAAAATAACTTTATTGGTATGATCTCTCTTTTTTTGTTATTATTTATTAGTAATATCATTAGGGAATGTCTCCCAATACTTGAGAATGATTCTATTCTCAGTAAAGTAATGTCATTGAAGGGAACACTTTTAGATCAAGTGTCACCAATAAAGAGTATGACATCAGATTTTCCCTTTCTTGCAAGTCCACACATGTTGTGTACCTCCTTACCTGTGGGGGGTGCAAAAAACAATATACAGGAAAAACAAAGAGGGCTCTCAAAGATAGGGCCCTTGAACATCTCAGGGACATTGATGACCCTGATGTGTTCACATCGGTAGCTTCGCATTTTAAATTTGAACACAATGGGGATTCCTCATTGGCTCTTTTTCAAGCTATTGATCATGTACCCTGGACAAAAAGAGGTGGTGATAGGGATTATGCCCTATGTAAGAAAGAAGTGAAGTGGATCTTTTATCTACAAACTAGATCACCAGAGGGATTAAATATTGAAACAGATGTGAATCTATTTGTTTAAATTGGTTTTATTTAAATTTATCTAAATCATGTTAGTTTACAAGTACGTGTTACTTATTGTCCCTGCTTTCACATAAATGCTTTCAGATAAATGCTTGTGTGGGTTTCACTCTTGCATTTATGTGACTAGCTAATAATATCCTCTTTAAATAATATTGTGTTTAAAATAGTGTTTAAATTTGTGCTTAGAATGTTTATCACATTTCTGCTATTAAGGTATAGCTTATTCTATTTTGTGTGTCAGGTCTTAGTAATAGCCACTTAAGAGTTAACAGGAAGCTGTACTAATTAGATAGCTTGAGGCTATTTAAGAGTAGCATTAGGATTTGTTAGATATGTAGTGATCAAGTGCGGTAGTCCCGCACGAAACGCGTATACTGTTTCTTTTTTGCTACTCTTTACTCACTCCGGTTCGGGAGTGAGTTATTTTTCACTTGATGGTGACTATGTCAGTATAATTTTTGATTTTATATTTTTGCCCAATAAATCCTTTTTACCACATTACGAAGCTCTCCTCGTCAGTTTTTCTGGTGCAGCCGTACTAATTGTTCTTGTGTTGGCTGCTGCTTATCGGACGTCTTGGGCGGAGACTCCTCCTGTATGGCTCCTGGATTCTGACGTCAGCGGTGAAGGGGGGGGCACAAGTGTGTACACGCCGAAGAAACGCTGAAACAACGCTGTGTGGCATTGTCTGCAAGAAGATGGGTAAGCACTGCTTCTTTATTGTATCGATGATGAACAGGCATAGTCCTGAAGACCATCTAACAGGCGGTCTACCATTCTTTGGAAAGTGGCTGGGGCGTTCTTCATTCCAAACGGCATGACCTTAAACTGGTATAAGCTGAAGGGAGTGATGAAGGCAGATTTGGGGATGGACTCAGGGTCGAGGGGAATTTGCCAATAACCCTTGCATAGGTCGAGGGTGGTCAGGAAGTGGCCCCGGGCGATTCGATCTAACAGGTCATCTACTCGGGGCATGGGATAGGTGTCAGTGGTGGTTCTGTCATTGAGTCTACGGTAGTCAATGCAGAACCGGGTAGTTCCCAGGGACTGTTGGACGGTTCAATGACACAGAGGTCCAACATTCCCCGGAGCTCCCTGGGACCCTGTAGGCAGCCTGTCGCAGGGGTCTGTCCTGGGGTCTCCACCTGGTGGATGGCTGTGGTGGTAAACCCAGGGACAGTAGAGAACATGTCACTTCTCTTTTCTAGGAGTTGCCGGACCTGCCTTTTCTGTCCGGGCTCTAACCTGTCATCTAGGGATATGTCATCCACCCCCTGGGGGGTGCCAGTAGGTCCAGGCAGCTCCGGCATTGGAAGACTTTCAGAGTCCTCCACTGCCGGCGCACAGATAGCAGCCATGTCTATGGGTCTTTCTATGTATGCCTTCAACATGTTCACATGAAAGGTCCGACAGATCCTTTCATCTGAACACTTCGCTACCAGGTATGTGGTGTTGTTCAGTTGTTCCACAACCCGGTAGGGTCCTTGCCAAGAGGCCTGTAGCTTGTCTATTTTGACAGGGTTCAGGGCAAGGACCTTTTGTCCCACTATCAGGGTTCGGGTACGGGCATTGCGATTGTACCATTGCTTCTGCTTGTGCTGAGAGGCCTGAAGGTTCTCACGGACCTGGGCTGCCAGATCCTGCAGCCGGTCCCTGAGCTGGAGTACGTACCCATGACAGAGTGCTCTTCTCCCCCTTTGGCTCCCTCCCAGTGGGCTCATACCAAATCTAGCGGGCCCCTAACCTTTCGACCATACAGTAGTTCAAAGGGGGAAAAACCTGTGGATTCCTGAGGCACCTCTCGATATGCAAAGAGGTGATGCGGCAGGAATTTTTCCCAGTCCCTGTGAGTGGCCGAGAACATCCGAAGCAGTTGCTTTAGGGTCCCATTAAACCTCTCACACAGCCCATTTGTCTGGGGATGGTAAGGGGCGCTGTGCAGGGGTTTAATCCCGCACAACTTCCAGAGTTGTTGAGTGATTTCTGCAGTGAACTGTGTTCCCTGATCGGAAACCACTTCTCGAGGGAAGCCTACCCTGGTGAATATTCGGAGCATCGCATCTGCTATGGTCTCCGCCTGGATATTGACCAAGGGGATAGCCTCTGGGTATCGGGTGGCATAGTCTACCACCGTAAGGATGTATTTCTTCCCTGAGGGGCTGGGCCGAGATAATGACCCCACGATGTCTACTGCTACTTGGCTAAAGGGTACATCAATAATGGGCAGGGAATGGAGGGGGGCTTTCGTAATTTCTCCCGTCTTTCCTACCTTCTGGCAAACCTCACAGGATTTACAGTATTCCTTAAAATTGGCTGTAATGCCTGGCCAGAAGAAGGTTTGAGTCAAGCGGTGGTGGGTCCTTTGTTTTCCTAAGTGGCCAGCTAAGGGAAAGTCATGCCCTATTTTCAGCAGGTTGGACCTAAACTTCTTCGGTACGACCAGCTGGCGTTTGGGCACCGGTCCATTTCTCCTCTTGGAGATCCGGTACAGGAGCTCGCCCTCCCACTGGAATCGTTCATCTCTGGGGCCCTGGGCGTCAGCACCTACTCGGTCTCGGCAAGGGGCTAGGGTCGGGTCGCTCTAGATCTCTTTGGCAAAGTCGGAAGGGGTTGCCCAGGAGGGGGTGTTGGCAAGTTCGGGTTTAGTGGGGACAGTCAGTTGGGGTAAGGTAGGAGTTGGGGCAGTAGGTCTTACCTGGGTCCCCGGAGTTGGTGAGGTGGCTTGGCATCTGGCCTGCTGGCGGGTAGTCACAGGGCAGGTGTCCGGAGAGGTATTCCCCAAAAGGCAGAGACAAGGTGGCCGAGGTCATTTCCCAACAGGACCTCGGCAGGGATGTTTTGCATAACCCCCACTTCTACATTGCGGGCATCGGTTTTCCAGTCCAAATGGATCCAGGCTGTAGGAACCCATCCAGTTCAGCCAGAGGGGGGAATGAGGTGAGGTTGAATCAAAGAGATGGTGGTCCCCGTATCTCTGACTCCTTGAGCTGCCTGCCCGTTGACCCAGACATCTTGCCGATGTTGGTATCAGTTGTCTTGGCCCACTGATCTGACATGGTGCAAGACACCCACTTCTTCTCCTGTCCACTCAGCATAGGGGTCGGAGCTCGCTGTATGCGGACAATGGGCAGTGGCCTGGTAGGTGCGGGCTTGAGGAGTCCCCCACAGAGTTGGTGCAGGGTTCCTTGGCAGCTGGGCTGGGGGGTTTCTTTGTCTTGTTGGGCAGTTCCGTACCACATGGCCAGGGTGTCCACACCCATAACACCCCCGGGAATTGCTGCCTCCAGCCAGGTACACAGGGGGCAGTCGGGTCTGGGGCTGCCTAAAAACTGTTGGTGGTCGCGCTAGGGCTGGAGCGGAGTGGGTTGCTGGCCGGAGGTCTGTGGCCGCCTGGCACCGAGCATCCACATACTGATCGGCCAGGGTGGCGGCTTGGTCAGCTGTTCTGGGTCCCTTGTCCTTTACCCAGTCCCTTATCTCTGCTGGGGTGCGGTTGTAGAACTGCTCCAGGAGGAGGAGTTGAACAGCTCCATCTAGGGTGGTGATGTGGCACCCAGTAACCCAGGAGTTCAAGGACCGAGCTAAGCGGTGGGCAAACTCGGTATACAGCTGCTCCTCTTGTCTTTGTAGCCCCTGGAATCTTAGCCGGTGAGCCTCCGGTGTGAGTCCATACCGGGCAAGGATACGCTCCTTCACCCGGTCATAGATGTTTTGGTCCTCAGAAGGGACATTGTGGAAAGCCTCCAGGGCCCTACTGGACAGTTTCCCAATGAGAATAGTAACCCTGTCGGCATCAGTGACCCCATGCTTCCAGCACTGGGTCTCGAACAGCTGTAGATAGCGGTCGATATCCTTGCTCTCATCATCCTGGAATGTTCGGAAAGCCCTGTGAGGTAGTTTCTTGGGCCGTGAAGGGGAGTCCAGGGGATCCGGCATGACCCCCCCCATAGACGTCTGAAGCTCCAACATATATACCTTGGTGGCGTCAGTCACTATCCGAGTAATGATCTCCTTGGGGGGGTTAGGTGCATAGAGAGCCAGTTGCCACTGTACCTGCCGCTGCATGTTGGACACTGTAGTCCCTTTAGTGGAGGCTGTACTTGAGCTGTCCTCCGCTTTGGTCGCTGTCCGACCCACCAGCCTGTTCGCTAGCTCTATCGTCCTCCATCAGTTCGGCTACAAGTACTGCCTTTGTCTTGTTGCCAGCGACTTTCCCTCTAGCCTGCAGCAAAGTTCTCAATTCTTCCTTCTGGAGCCCATGGTACTGCTCCATCCGGCAAGATCTTCAGTTGGTGGTTTGGACGTTCCAGGTAGATGGAAGCATCCTACCACTGGAACAACCAACGTGACGGATCCCCGGCTACCCCGGCTGGGTAGCTCCGCCAAACTGGTCCTTCTGCTGCCTGGAACAAGCTGCTATGTAGCCCAGGAAAGTGATTCCTATGTAGCCCAGGAAAGTCATTCTAGCAGGAGCCCACCTAAATGACTAGACAGACTAGCATTCAGGTGGAAAAAAAACTGCCTTTATTGGGACAAACACACATCTTTTATACACACACACATCTTGATAAAACAGGGAGACAATGCCACAGTTTTCCCGCCATTCCCACCCCTCCAGACTGACCGGCGCCTCCATAGCAAGCATGGTCCCACAGAATCCCAGGACACAGTGGTGACGGTTTTGGGGTGATCCCGAGGGAGCAGCGGCGGGTGTCATTTGAAAGCTCTCAGTCCCCAGATGCTGCAGTCCAAAAAGCGTTGTGATTCGTTATTGGGGACTGGAGATACAGCCCATTGAATTTATGGGGGTAGGGGTGTCCAAAACCCCTGTTCCCAAAGCAGCTCCCCTCCGGTAATTCCCCCACCTCTTGTCCTCCCTAGGGGCTACTAATCCAAAAGAGCGGAGCTCTGGGGCACATGGTTGCTGGAACGACCAGGGGCAAAGTTAGCGGCTGTCCTGTGGCCAACCGGGAGTTCCAGGGGCCCGGCCAGCCTAGGAGGGTTTTCCTGGTCATACACCAGCTTTTCACAAGACAAGCAAACTAAAGCGTCCAGGGATTGTTGTTGCTCTGAGGAGCCCAAAACCACTGAGAAACAACAGGGGTGAGGTTATAGGGGTAGGGGTTTAACCCTTGCAGCCTGGTATCCGTGACAAAAGTTGTTTAAAATTGCATGCTTTATCTAAATCATGAGAAAATTGGGTTTCATGTCCCTTTAATTAGCGTTAACAGATAACAGCTGCAAAACAATTCATTTTTAATCATTGTGACTAGCTTTGTTGTCTGCAAGCTCAAGCCCTGATTGGCTGGTTGTTGGAGTTTGGTTACTGAAAAATAATTGCAACAAAGGTGTTAATTTGTTTTAAAAATATTGAGACTTGGATAATATGTTATTACATAGCAACACAAGAGGAATATGTCTTGCAACAACAACATAGATTTGCAATTTGTAGTTTAATATTGATGGTAGTTTCCAAAGGAATAGGGAAGATTTGCAAAAATAAATGTTGGAAGATAAGAACTAGGGAAATATTTTGTTACCATTCTGGGCCCAGGATTGCTATTGTCCCATTCTGTCTGGCTGGCACCAAAATGTTTCCACAAGTCAGATTATTACTAATGTTATCTAGAGCCGACTGCATGAGGTTTATCTTGATTTCTTATGTTGTCAAGATACAACGCTGCTCTTTAAACATGCTATCTGTGTCATATATCATACTGATTAGATATCAGGCAGATTAATTGCTAACTATCTCTTAGCTAATTAACAGAGTTCTGTTACAGATCTTCCATAAAAACTGAGTCATGATGTTATCAAACAACCGTTTGTTTACTAGACATTTAGTATATTTATGTTTAACCTGGGCATACACGCATTGCAGAGAGAGGATATGAAACAAAATATAACAGAAATAAGAGGAGAATTAGGCAGATATTACAGATTTTCTGAAACCTAGGGATGGATAGTAGCAAACCCTATATACAGTACAGTATAAGCCAATTTTCATTACTATAGAGCATTAAAAAATACTGTATATTGTAAACACACAGTTTAACCCCTTAAGCACGACAAAGTACCCTGTACGTCACTGGTCCTTACGATTTTTTTTGGCCTGTAATAGTGCGGTTCTCACCACTAGTGGCAAGACTGCGCTATTACAACCTCTCTCCCTCCTGCAGGCCTCCTATATATAATCGTGCAGCCCTGCCGCTGGCGGCGAGAAGTACGCTATCAAAAACACAAGCCCAATTGAAAGACCAACAACACACAGGGTTCGTCACTGATCGTTAAGGGGTTAAATCATTTTTACATTTACAGTATTTCTTAAATAATATCTTAAATAATACTCACCGGATTCTCTGTTCCTCTTTGTTGCTGCAATGATATGATGATACGACAATGACACAATGCCTACTTAGATGAGATGAAGTAAGGTGATGGTTTAGGCATTGTGATGTTGTGTTAAGCAATTGACTTTCTGACGAAAAGTTGTCAGGAGGAGGATCATCTGCTTCAGGTGATCTTGGCACCTAGAACGGCGAAGTTGGAGAAGCAGCTAATGTCAGGTTGGCTAATATAAGTAGCAAACAATGTTGATTCTACAACACACATCCTTGTAAAAAAAATCAATTCCCAATTCTAATAAAAATGTATGCCCTTTGTTTTAGTTTCTAGTCAGGAGAGAAAAAAATACTGGTTCTCTCAATCTTAAATATAGGTCAAAAGTAATTTTCTAATTCTCAGAACTGCACCATGTCCAAGGCTCACTCTGCTACATATCTGTCCTCAATTGGCTTTATCAGATAACAACTGCAAAACAATGCACTTTATACTAACACGATGACCATGGTTTGCCTTGTTGTCTGTAGACTAAAGCCCAGATTGGCTCTTCCAAATAAGGCAAATGGTGGGTGGATTTTGGCTAATAAAAACAATTGCAGTAAAAGCAGTCCAGCAATATTGACTCACTGCATTTATTCCACTATTATATATTATTATTTGTACACATCGTTTGTGACATTTGTATGTCTAAATAAAAATATTTTTTTATATATATTCCCTATTTTGGTCAGTACTTGCATAATTCCTTTAATTTTTGTTTTCTCTATAGATAACAGCCGCAGAAAGGTACAATTTTATTGTGATTAAAGGGACATAGAACACGTTGGGATAGAGACAAAATATATGTACTTTAATTACTTTACCTGCAAATTTATACTGCAGTGCCTTTCCATTAACCCTTTCTTTTTAGTTTCTGAATTGTAAAGCTCTAACCCCCCCACACATTTCCTTCTATGGCTGTATCAATATCTATTGTTGTTTTGGTAGAATGCAAAAATGCATAGGGATTATCTGCTGGAGCATGCCTAGAAGCTGTGAACTCAGTTGAAATACAATGCCTGTGTCTAAACACTGATAAGGGGGATGGAGTTGGCTTCTTCAGGCAGACTAGCTATGTAATTCATTTTGCTTATTTTTGAAAATTATTTTAAAATACTTGCCATCAATTTTTAAACAAATTTGTTATGCAAACTATTTTTAATTAATTAGCCCTTTTAGGATATGCACAGATTTCAACCTGTTTTATGTCCCTTTTTAACACTGCTATATATTTTAATTAAGGTGCTCTCATTTTTTCCTGTTTATTAATTATTGTATATATGTGTATAGATGTGTATTTATGTATTGATATATGTATATATGTTATACGTATATACTCATACAGGAGTGGAACTTCCATGGTCGCAATGGTCGCAACAGTCACAACTGTGGCCAGGCCCTGGAGGTCGGCCACTCAGGGGGGCCGAGTAGAAGGTGAGACCAGGCTCTGGAAGAAACTTTATAGGAGGCAGCAGACAGATGCATGTGGCCTGACTTGCCTAGCTCTGAACCTGGCAACATTTTATTCTTCACGGAGGACTAGAAGAGGGAAGAGCTAAGTAAGTATTATGAGGCTGAGGGCAGCTATGCACAGGCATAGAAAATGGATATAACATTTCAGGACATAGGGGCCTAGTTATCAAGCCGTCAACCTCAAATACGCTGGAATTAACATTTTCACATTTTTCATTTTTTCTGGTAATCCCATTAGTTTCCCAATTTAAGACTTACCTTAGCTTATTACAATATTTTTGAAATTATGTTAGTGTGGCATCTGTTTTCAATACACAGAATGACAAATATATTTAATAGGACAACGAAAGATTAACAGTAAGTGATTAATAATCCACACGGTGTGGCAGATGGACTAGTAAACATATCTATTTCACTTAAAAGCTCATACATATTTGTCATATGCCCAGTTAGTTTGTTGGCTCAAATTAGAAACTATTATAACCAATGTTCATACGTTGGATCACCATATTCCAATTCACATGATATATTGTGATTCCAAATTACATAGAACATTTGGAATCATAATATATTCCTAATCAATAGCCTATGTATTTATAGGTTTTTAAAAGTAAAATGTATCGACATCGAAGACTCATATCATAATTTTGAGGTTCTATATAAAATCCACATAGAAACTAATTAATGTTAAAGTAAATATATAAAAACAAAATTAAAATTCAATTATATTTATTCCATTTTTTGCTAAATCTGTAGGGTCAGATTTAATGTATCTCATTCTAGTCTTTTAATATTTTCACCAATTTTATCAAATCTTCCCGATTAATCAGACATAGTATTCTGATTTTAATATATGAAAATTGCAAGCAATCTAGTAAGACACATGACGGCTTAGTAAAAGCCATATAACAAAACTTTGTTATATTGTTATATGTTACACTTATTTCCATAGCCGTGAGGTTCAGATCTTTATTTTTATTTTTATCACTATTAATATTCTCTGGCTTCAATTGCATACCATTCACCATTTTATTTCCAGTTGGATTCGGTTTCTTTTATATTCTCATACTTACATTTTATCCACCACCACATAGCTTCAAACAACACCACACGCCAGTTTTTAATAAACATCTCTCATTCAAATATGCTTTATATGTCCATTCAATCGCATATACGTATAACTGTTAGAAGCAGCTGCAGTTATTGTTGTGTTGTGTGTTGCTTTTTGTATTTAGTATTATTCATCTCATTATAACCTGTTATAGATACCTTTTATATTTCAGAAACATCCTAGCAACATTTCAACATATATTGTTAACAACGGTTAGCTCAAGGGTTAAGATTTCTTAATCAGTGTTGATAAGATCCACAGGGATTTCTTTGTTACGATTGGTCTTCTTTTGAAACTATGACAACTTCCTGTTTTAAACTCACCTGTATTTAAGGTTTTAATTTGTTTAAATTGTATCCATTGTTTTTATGCCTGAGGAAAAGACCAGATATTGGTCTAGAAACGCGTAGCAATTCTTATATGGATTAAAGATTTTAATTCTATCATACGGAAGTTGTCTTACATTTTAATTGATCTAACCTGAAAAGGTGTTTGATTTCAAAATCCACTGCAGTCTGCAATACTTGGTCTATACAGACGTTTGGTTACTGCAATCAAGCAACACTGAGATCCACCTGTCTGCAGTTCAGCTGAGGCCACCCAGTGTGCTAACCACTGAGAGTCTTAGTCTGCCTGATAGCACCGGTCATAGAACGGTGCAGAGCCATTTGGTAAGCCTTTTTGAATATTCTGCCTTCTGATTTTACAACAACAGTATCACGCTATGTGGCGCCCTCTTTTAATTCTTATAATTCACAGAAACCTTCACTCCGAGGACCAGAGGAGCTTTGCCGCCTGCACCTTTTATTCCAATTGTTTTGAACTCACTGCCCGATCCCACGGGAACCATATGGTTTGTGCACTAATTTGATTGTTTGGTTCACTAAGCGCACCCCGCTCTGGGTTCCCTTTGGGGTTCCTTGTTTGACTTAAAGTTTTTCTTAAGCCACATATTTAAGAGGATGAGACAAGCTAGATTTTGTTTCCCTACCTTATCCTTTTACATGATGTAACAATTAATGGGAAATTGATGGTGGGATTTAAGGAACAATGCAATGCAAATCCAGTGTGTCAGTATTAAGATTTTGTTTACCGAGTAATATGTATATACACACACACATATGTGTGTGTAAAATTATAGATAACTATATCACTATTACACGATTCCACTCCTACTATCTGTGTACAGATATTCTACCTATGTGAAAAGGAAAAAACAGAGTGCACAAAGGGAACGATTCAAGTGTGGTTTAATAGACAAAATGACATGCAAACATAAAATTGCACTTACTCAATGTAAGCTAAGACCAAACTGGCTTTATGAGACATCACTTGTCGGTCACAAACATCCGTAAGACTTTAGCAGTAATTTCCCACTACTGGCAGGCTAGAAGTGAGGGACGCATCAATTCAATGCCAGACGTAAGCCTTCTTGCTATTGACGCAGAGAAGGCATTCGACAGAGTGGAATGGGATCACCTATTGACCTCCCTACATAGGTTTGGTATCACCGGGGACTTCCATAAACTCATCCAGACACTTTCAAAATCCACAAACCTCGGTTATAGTTAATGGTGAGGTTTCTTAACCCTTCTTACTGGAAAGAGGAACCCGCCAGGGCTGCCCACTATTACCCCTCCTATTCAATCTGGCCATAGAGCCGTTAGCCACCCACATTAGAAACACTCTAGAGGGAGTAAGGTTGGGCCCCCATTCCTTACATTTATCCCTATATGCCGATGACCTATTGCTGTACCTTCAAAATCCAAACACTGAAATCCCAAAACTCATCCTTAATCAATTTGGAGAAATTTCCGGATATAAAGTGAATTTAGCTAAGTCGGAACTGATATTCCTTAAAAAACCCTCTTACGCTTCCCTGACTCAAACGACACTCAAAAACACGGTAGGATCCTTCAAATACCTAGGAATCCAGTTACATACAAACCCTTACTTAAAGGGACAGTCTACACCAGATTTTATTTTTGGTTAACAAGATAGATAATCCCTTTATTACCCATTCCGCAGTTTTGCATAACCCTCACAGTTATATTAATATATGTTTTACCTCTGTGATTACCTTGTATCTAAGCCTCTGCAGACTGCCCCCTTATCCCAGTGCTTTTGACAGACAAGCAGTTTAGCCAATCAGTGCAGACTCCTAAATAACTCTACCTAGTGAGCGCAATGTTATCTATATGACACACATGAACTAGTACTGTCTAACTGTGAAAACCTTTCAAAATGCTCTGAGCTAAGAGGCGGTTTTCAACGGTTTAGAAATCAGTTTGAGCCTAGCTAGGCTTAGCTTTTCAAAAATACCACCAAGGGAACAAAGCATATTTGATGATAAAAGTAAATTGTATGTTGTTTAAAATTGCATGCCCTATCTTAATCATAAAAGTTTAATTTTGACTAGACTGTTCTTTTAATCTACAAACTCAATATCCCCCTGTACTTACACAAATACAAACCTTATTGACTGGATGGTCAAAACTACCACTTCCCCTGTCAGGGAGAATCAATCTAATAAAAATGATAGTGATGCCCAAGCTTCTATACCCCCTACCACTATTACCCCTCTTATTTACACAAAAGGACTAGCAAACCATGAACAGAGCTTTCTCCAAGTTTGTGTGGATCGACAAAAAAACAACGAATCAGCCTCCTCAAGTTGGCTATAACAACAGATAGAGGGGGCCTTAAGCTACCAATTGTGGAATGGTATAACTTGTCCACATTAGCTAAATTAGCTGTTTTCAGTGACAAACAACTGGAGAAACACCTCATGCACCCACTCCACCAAGCCTTCTTATCGCATGCAACACTACACTCCCTTCCCCCCCAAATCAAAGATAACATCTTATACAGGGACCCTTGGAGGGCATGGGCGAAATTCAGCAGGTGGTGGGACTATATCTCACACAATCACTAAGCATCTCCCGATACAGGGCAATCCTAACTTCCTACCAGGTATGACCACCCAAATGTTTAGAATGTGGGAAGAACAGGGCCTAACCTCCATAGCACACTGATAGAGCCAACCTCCAACAAACTGCATCCTCTAATAAGACTCCAAGAAAAATACAACCTCCCTCGACACAGCACCTTTGCATATCTCCAATGCTCCCACTATGTTCGCAAACTATTAAATGATAGACTTGACTGCACAGTCACAGGCCACATTGGCATCAGATAATAGAGAAGCACACCTTAAACTTATGCACCGCAGCTACATCACTCCCAAATTATGTGCTAAGTGGGTACCCAATGTGACTAATACGTGCCCCAAATGCTCCCTGCCTGACCCAGACATTCCTCACCTATTCATGGGCTGCCCCAAGATACTCCAATATTGGTCCAAAATACTATTCTGGCTATAAGAAATATGTGGGAGCCACATTACCCTAACAATGCGTGATGCCTTCTTTCTGAGGCCATACCCAGTCTTCTCCCCACAACCGTTTCTTAAACACATCTATACTTCTAGCTAGGAAGCTAATCCAAACCACCACACCTGACACAACTTACACGATTACTACACACCCAACTCCTAATAGAACAAGCAGATATTAAAGGAGACATGGAAAAAATAATTAAATCATTCATGACCAAATGGGAACCATACTTGTTACACCTCTCCTCCACCATTAGACAACAAATTCTGACCCCCTTCCTGAACAGCACCTATCTAATGACGGAACAACTGAAGGGCCGATGGCTTGCTGACTCTGGTGCATACTGTGTGATGCTGCTCATTTCCTGCACTTCCTTTTATGGCCAGACTGGTGTACATCATCCGTGTGAGACAGGATGCAGTCTCAGAATTGTGATGTCATCTCTTATTATTTAAAGGGCCTCTGTTCAGTATGCTTTGCTCTTGCATTGTCTCAGACCTGTTTGTGAGAGCTCCTGCGTATTACCTGGCTGTCCCTCCTGGTTCCTGATCTCTGGCTTGTTCCTGACTCTGCTGTTCTCCTTGTTCCTGATTCCAGCTCGTCTGACTACTCGCTTTGGCTCCTGACTCGGCTCGTCTGATTACCAGCTCTGGTTTTGATTCCTGGCTTGTTATTTGACTTGTGGACTTTTTATTATTTTTTGCTATTAATAAAGGTGTGATTATTTTTGCACTTCTCGTCGCAGTCTGATTCCTGGCACCCTGACATTACGCAAGGGCCATGAATCCTAATGGTGCTAATAATCCACCTTTACCTGCCATATATTCCAGGATGGATGAACAGGATCACCACTTGGATCAATTTGCACTAGCCCTGCAAACCCTGCTTACTCGCACTGAACATTTGGACCAAAGTGTCTCGCAAGTTATGGCTGCTCCTGTTTCCTCTGCTGCACCGAATCCTACTAGGAGCATGTCCGGTTATGGAGGCGATCCTAATCAGTGCAGAGGGTTTTTGAACCAGGTGGGCATTTACTTTGAGATGTTACCTCAGGCGTTTCCCTCTGACAGAGCTAAGGTAGGATTTCTCATCTCGTTACTCTCTGACACAGCTCTTGCCTGGGCTAATCCCTTGTGGGAGACTAATAAACCTGTGATTTCAAATTACCCTGAATTTGTGGCCTCCTTTTGAAGGGTATTTGATGTTCCGGCTCGCTCCTTCTCTGCTGCTAAACAACTCATGTCCATTCAGCAAGGTACAAGATCTGTTGCTCAGTACGCCATTGAGTTCCGTACGCTTGCTGCAGAGGTAGGTTGGAAGAATGAAGCCCTTGTTGCAGCCTTCTTTCATGGGCTCTCTGATGTGATTAAAGACGAAGTTGCTGCCAGAGATTTACCAGAAGATCTCAAGGCAATGGTGTCTTTTTTGATCCTAATTGACATCAGACTAATTGAGAGGCCTTCTTTCAAGGAGCACTTGCGGAAGCCTCCTGTTCCGTTGTCTCCTACGTGTTCGTTCCCACACATGCCTCCCTCTCCTCCCATGTCTCCTCGTCCCGATTCACCAGGTACTGCTGAGCTGATGCAGTTGGGATTCACGTGTCTCTCCGGGGCAGAGAGGACCTTTAGTAGGAGGGAGGGGCTCTGCCTCTATTGTGGGTTTACTGGGCCACCTTTTGAAGTCTTGTCCTACACGGCCGGGAAACGCTCACACCTAAGGTCCTGTCGGAAACCGCTAAAGGAGAAACCTTTGGTCATGGTTGTCCTTTTCTGGGTGGACTCCTCCATAGTCATCCAGGCTCTTGTTGACTCTGGTGCTGCGGGCTATTTCATTGACAGTGTTTTTGTATCAAAACACTCCATTCCTGTTTTGCCTCGGTCCGTTCCGCTTGCTATTGAGGCCATTGATGGCAGGCCCTTTCAGCCCGCACTCGTTACTCACGAAACTGCTCCGTTATCCATGGCTGTTGGGGCTCTCCATTTTGAAACCCTCCAGTTCCAGGTGATAAACCCTCCGCATTTTCCGGTTGTTCTGGGTTATCCCTGGCTCCAAAATCACAATCCCAGTCTCGACTAGCGCAGGTCTGAAATTTTGTGGTGGTCTCCGCAATGTATTTCCACTTGTCTTCGGAAACCAGTTAAAGTCTTGTGCCCTTCTTTGGTATCTCAATTGCCAGAGGAGTACCGAGAGTTCCTAGACATTTTTGACAAGGTGCGTGCTGGTACGTTGCCTCCTCACTGGTCTTATGATTGTGCCATAGACCTGCAACCCGGAGCCATTCCTCCTCGGGGCCGGGTTTATCCTCTGTCTGTTGTTGAGAATTTTGCTATGGAGGAGTATGTTGCCGATGCTCTGTCGTGGGGGATTATCAGCAAATCCTGTTCTCCTGCAGGGGCTGGCTTCTTCTTTGTGAAGAAAAAGGGTGGCTAGTTAAGACCATGCATCGAGTATAGGGGTCTTAATCATCTTACCATTAAGAATGCTAACCCTATTCCGCTCATTACGGAACTCTTTGACTGCCTCAAGGGAGCTACGGTCTTTACTAAACTTGACTTGAGAGGAGCGTACAATCTCGCTAGGATCAAGGAGGGCCACGAATGGAAAACAGCATTTAACACCAGGAGCAGGCATTATGAGTATCTTGTAATGCCCTTGGGCCTATGTAATGCTCCTGCTGTTTTCCAGGAATTTAATAATGATGTCCTACGAGATATGTTGCAACAGTGTGTTGTGGTGTACTTGGAAGACATCCTCATACACTCACCCACACTTGAGGCTCATCGTTCTGATGTTACACGGGTTCTTCAGAGACTACGTGAGAACAGCCTGTTTTGTAAACTTGAGAAATGTGAGTTCCATCAGACTCAAGTAACCTTCCTAGGTTATGTTGTTATCTCCGTTGCAGGGTTCTCCATGGATCCTGACAAGTTATCTGCAGTGGCCTCGGCCAGTTGGTCTTCAGTCTATTCAACGTTTGTTGGGGTTCGCCAATTACTATAGAAAGTTTATTAAAAACTTTTCTTCCTTGGTCAAACCTATCACTGACATGACCCGTAAAGAGAATGATCCACTCCATTGGTCACCTACTGCTATTAAGGCCTTTGATAATCTTAAGACTGCCTTTGCTGCCGCTCCAGTTCTGGCTCATCCTAGCCCTGTCCTGCCTTTCGTTCTTGAGGTCGATGCATCTAAAAACTGGAATAGGCGTCCTCTTGTCTCAACGTCCTACGCCTGACGGTTCCTTGCATCCATGTGGTTTCTTCTCTAAGAAATTGTCTCCAGCGGAATGCAATTATGAAATTGGCGACAGGGAATTACTGGCCATAATTTTGGCACTCAAGGAATGGAGGCATCTTCTCGAGGGTACTAGCGTGCCAGTGCTCATTCTTACTGACCATAAGAATTTAACTTATCTATCTGAAGCAAAACACTTGTCGCCCCGACAGGCCAGATGGGCGTTATTTTTGTCTTGGTTTAATTATGTGGTCTCCTATCTGCCTGGTAGTAAGAATGTTAGGGCTGATGCCCTCTCTCGACAATTTTCCCGTCTGTCCAAGGAGGAGTCTGTACCTACTCCAGTTATACCTCCTGACCATATTTTGGCTACCATACGTACTAATTTGACTTCTCCTTTGGAGGAGGAGATCCTGACTGCACAAACCAATGCACCTCCTGAGAAACCTAGTGGTAAGTGTTTTGTTCCTGAGAATCTTCAAACTAAACTTTTGCACACTTACCACTATCCTAAAGCCGTAGGTCACCCAGGCAAGAACCAAATGATTTGGTCTGTCACTCAACAATTCTAGTGGCCAGGTCTTCGTTCTGATGTTGCTGCGTATGTTGCCTCCTGCTCAGTTTGTGCACAGAATAAGACTCCTCGACATCTTCCTGTGGGTCTTCTTCAACCTATTGCTAATGGTGATTATCCTTGGACACATATTTCCATGGACTTCATTATCGAGCTCTCTGTTTCCAATGGCAATAATGTTATCATTATGGTGGTTGACCATTTTTCTAAAATGTGACATTGCATTCCCTTGAAGAAGTTGCCTACCGCTCAGGAGCTTGCTTCAATTTTTGCCCGGGAGGTCTTCCGTTTACATGGGTTACCCAAGGAGATAGTGTCGGCCCGGGGTAGCCAGTTTGTCTTCAGATTTTGGCGTTCCTTTTGTGCTCAAATGGGGATCCAGCTTTCCTTCTCCTCTGCATATCACCCTCAATCCAATGGGGCTGCGGAACAGTCTAATCAAGCTCTGGAACAGTTCCTCCATTGCTATGTCTCAGATCACCACAATAATTGGTCTGAACTGTTACCTTGGGCAGAGTTTGCTCGTAATAGTGCTATTAATGCTTCCTCCAAGTTAACCCCATTCATGGCGAATTATGGGTTTCAACCATCCTTGTTGCCCGATTCATTCATGTCTCAGGGTATTCCGGCTTTGGAGGAGCATCTCTGGCAACTCCGTTCCACGCGGGTGCAGATTCAGGATTGCTTTCATCGTTCTATGCAGCGCCAAAAGTTCCAGGCTGATCGTAGGCGTCTGCCCGCGCCTTCCTACCAGGTTGGTGAGAGAGTTTGATTGTCCTACCGCAACTTGAATCTTCGTGTGCCTTCCAATAAACTGGCTCCCCGTTATGTTGGTCTTTTTCGTATACTCCGACGGTTCAATCCTGTGGCCTACGCTCTTGACTTTCATCCTGCAATGCGCATCTCCAATGTTTTTCATGTCTCCCTCTTGAAACCATTGGTTTATAATTGGTTTACCACTGTGTTGCCTCGTCCCCGTCCTATCTTTGTTGACAACCATGAGGAGTATGAGGTCAGCAGCATTATTGACTCTTGTATGTCCAGGGGCCGCGTACAGTATTTGGTTCACTGGAGGGGCTATGGTCCGGAGGAGCGTTCATGGGTTCCCTCCTCTGATGTTCATGCTCCCGCCCTCCTCCGTGCCTTCCATGCCCGTTTCCCCAATAAGCCTTTTGTCCTCAAGCGGGGGAGGGGTCATTAAGGGGAGGGTACTGTCAGGGTTTTTTCCCTGTTTTGTTTGCCATGTACTGCTGGCAGCCATTTTACTCACCTCTCTTGTTGACTCTGGTGCATACTGTTTGATGCTGCTCATTTCCTGCACTTCCTTTTATGGCCAGACTGGTGTACATCATCAGTGTGAGACAGGATGCAGTCTCAGAATTTTGATGTCATCTCTTATTATTTAAAGGGCCTCTGTTCAGTATGCTTTGCCCTTGTGTTGTCTCAGACCTGTTTGTGAGAGCTCCTGTGTATTACCTGGCTGTCTGACGTCCCTCCTGGTTCCTGATCTCTGGCTTGTTCCTGACTTTACTGTTCTCCTTGTTCCTGATTCCGGCTCGTCTGACTACTCGCTTTGGCTCCTGACTCGGCTCGTCTGACTACCAGCTCTGGTTTTGATTCCTGGATTGTTATTTGACTTGTGCACTTTTTATTATTTTTTGCTATTAATAAAGGTGTGATTATTTTTGCACTTCTTGTCTCAGTCTGATTCCTGGAACCCTGACACTCAGTGTCTCCGGAACTCCCAGAGGCAGCGATCACATAATAATAGAGTACAGTGCACAATCCGGATCAGATGGTAAGTCTAACATATGAAATTATTTGATCAGCCAATAGGATGTAAGCAGCTCTCATTCTACTGGCTGATTTTAAATTTTCAGCCAATAGGAATGCAAGGGTACCCCAATATAAAAGAGGTACCTTGCATTCAAGCTTCAGTGTGCGGCTGACAATTGTATGAAGAGGACCTCCATGGTTCCGCACCTCCAACCACCGTTCTGGCTCCCCACCTCCGCCAAGAAGATAGTAGATGGACCCAGGATGGATGAAGATGGAGCCGCCTGGATGAAGACCTTTCGATACCTAGAAGAAGATGGATCGCCGGACTTAATCAATGGTGTGTACCTATTTTGGGGTTAGTGTTATTTTTATGGGCTGTAAAAGAGCTGAATGCCCTTTTAAGGGCAATGCCCATACAAATGCCCTTTTCGGGCAATAGATAGATTGGTTTTTTTTTTAGTTAGGTTTTATTATTTTGGGGGGTTGGGTGGTTGTAATGTTAGGGGGTACTTTGTTTTTTTTCCAGGGCAAAAGAGCTGTTAAACCTAGGGTAATGCCCTTCAAAGGCCATTTAAAGGGCTATCGGTAGTTTATTGTTAGATTAGGTTTTTTTTATTTTTAAAGGGGTATTAGGTTAGGAATAATTTTTTTTATTTTGGATAATTTTGTTTGTTATGTTCTGTAATATAAGTTTTTTTATTTTTTGTATATCTTAGCTTTTTTTAATGTAATGTTACAGAGAGGGGAGTTTCTTTTAGTGTAATATCAAGCAACGTTATAAAAAATTATATCTGTACTCACAGTTCAAACTGTTATTAACGGCATCAGACACACAGTACTCCGGTAATACTACCAAGATGGAGTTCCCACAGAACATATGTTTTCGGTAGCCCTAGTGTCGGACCGGGTGTCCTGATTGTTTGTATGTCGGGGTTGGTATATGACCTAAATGTAATACCTCTATGGAATGGGCGAAACTCAGTGGCTACAAATAATAGTTCTAATGGGTCAGATCGTATACAACAAATCTAAAACCCTTAGATCTGCCTTTGGCAGTATTATTGTTCCACTAATGTGAGTTTAAATGACAAATTCCGATATATCTATAAAACAAGTGTGCTTCACTACAGAAGCAAAGAGCAACGCGTTTCAAATTGTGTTCTTTTTCAAGCTCATGTACTTCAGTGGACAGGGTCTATAGCCAAGACCTGTGGGTCACAAAATGCTCAGTGTATCAGGATCCTTAAATGGGCAGTATACTGTAAAATTGTTTTTCCCTTAATGTGTTTCAAATAACTTGTTACACCTGCAGCAAAGTAAAAAAACGTATGAGAAATAGCTTCTTTAGGTTTAATGTTGTATATTAAATAATTGGGTTTGTTCTTTGATACCACAACCCATCAAAATTGGTTGAGTTTTTCAGATCTCCTTATGTTATCACTTTCTCTACACACAAATGCTTATCTCTGTTTGTATACCAAATCCCATTATTTAGGTCCCAATATTCAAAACATTGTCAGACCAACAAGAAATTTCCTTTTTGGTTTCGCTATGCTCGCAGTCCATTAGTCCCTCGACATTTTCTAAAAAAATGGGCTGATACTTGTTGTGCTGACGAGTGGCGATGTGTCTCCCATAGGATATAATAAAGATTGCAACATCAGAAAAAGTCTGCCGACATCACCTCTGCGATGTAGGTGGAGGGGGGGTGGCTGTCTTTAAAGCGTGTTTGCACAAAATAGACTGTGTATTCGAGTAAATAAAAATAGTTTCCTGTGTAGTAACACTTCAAATTATGTCAATTCAGCTTCACTGTACATTCACTTGATTTGTAACACTGGGAATTATGTAGTGGCCAACATTTAAAAAAAAAGAAGACCTGCTGTTCAACTGGGCACAAGAGGTAGCATTTTATATGGCTGTCTAGCCAGCAGAGGGTTAATAACACAGCAATACAAAAAATATTTATGTATTACCATTTTAAAAAGCTTCCTAGGCAGAACAGTATTGCAAATACCGACATCTCCCAATCATAAAAAGCGCAATCCTTTCAACTTTTAAGTTCATCATTTGCAGTAATTTTTCATATTCAGTGACACAGTAAGAGCCTTCATAGGCAATAAGCAAAAACAGATTTTTTAAAAATGTTAACGAATAAAAATAATTTCTTTACTTTAGAATTTGTACCAGTAAACAGAAAATAGTCTGCATCACTAGTCAAAATGTATTAAAGTATCTAATTTAAACAAATAATACATGTGCACATATATTAACAGAACTTTTACTATTATTATCAGGTATTTGTTGAGCGCCAATAGATTCCGCAGCGCTGACTATTAACAGTCATTAATTCTTCCAAAAGACCATAAAAATAGAAGAATTCTTGTACTATTGCCATAAAGTTATAATGAAACATAAACCATCTCCTAATCATTTTGAGCTGTCCAGCTCTTATATATTATCACTTCCCTATATATTACACTATTGCATGCCTCAGCTGAGGGGCTTAAAGACACAGAACTAAAGTGACACAAAACTACCTTAGATCCACTGTCCTAATAGCCAGCAGCAATACTTCCTTACTTATCCTGGACTCCTAATGACACTCTGAGAGCAGAAGGGCAGGAGAGGAGCTAGGCTGCAGTGTGCCAAATTACTATAAACAGGAAGAGAGACACAGCAAACATTTAGAGCAGCTGATTTTACTGCGTGATTATGCACAGCACCGGACTGGGTGAGCTGTTGAGGGCAAATGGATTTTTTTATTATTTAGTCTGACAGTAATTTTTATATTTTTGCAGTGGTGTATGTTTAAACTCATTCTAAAATCAGTAAGCTGCAGATGATACAGAGTGCTAAAATATGAAGATTACTGTCAGACTAAATAATGCAAAGATGCAAACAATAAATTATTAACACAGAAACCAAGTAATCCCCGTATTTTACAACAAATTAGCACAGCTCTTTAACTAGTGTAGAGGAGCTGTTTGTAAGTGGGTTTTCTTCTGATTTGTGGCAGTTTAAATATCAAACACTCAGAGAAGGTGCAGCAAGGATTCCCTGCCTAGAGCTGCTCTGAGTGATCAAGTGATCAAGTGATCATGAGTACTTGCTGCACACACTGCCTCACCGGCAGCTCCTCCCCATTAACTTGTGTCACACATGCCCCAGCTCAGCTGCAGACCTCCAAATCTCCTGGAGGGCACATTTCCAGGGACAAAAAAAAATCCAGTGACATACAACAAAATCCAGGGACTGTCCCCTGAAATCAGGGACTGTTGGCAACTATGGAAATATCGCCACTAAAAAGCAGGTGAGACCGATATGGTTGAAAAGGGATAGATTAGATGGAGGACAGTGCTTTGAATATTAGAAACCCACGGCGATGTTTCCCTATTAAAATACAGGCTACTGCCACAGAACGCCTATATATTCGTCATGTCTGTGATCGACTTTGTTAATAAAGACAAAATACAACAACTTCCTATTAAAACAATAGGAGCTGGAGGATTGTTCAGTATAATGTTACAATATTGTCAGGGTTTGCCTCCTCTGTCCCTTTAAGGATTCATCTTCCACTCTTAACCACTGGTATTTAAGCACTTCCTCTTCCACTCATCATTGCTTGGTTAAT
The DNA here is from genome assembly GCF_027579735.1 of Bombina bombina. Taxonomy (NCBI): domain Eukaryota; kingdom Metazoa; phylum Chordata; class Amphibia; order Anura; family Bombinatoridae; genus Bombina; species Bombina bombina. The sequence goes on from NC_069499.1 coordinate 1,387,268,266, forward strand.
TTATCGTGTCTGTTAGTAAATTCCTTACTAGCCCAGAAATTCCCTTGCCTGCTTGCTGTTCCTTAGCAAGCTAATACCGGAGGTCGAGTTACGTCTCACCAATGAAGTTCCTAATCTCTGCCGCCTGTGCTGCCTGTCACATCTACACACTGTGCGACGCAGCTCCTACCTTGTCTCCCGCATCACACTGTGTATTCGGCTGACGTCATCAGCTATTGCCGACCGCACTAACTTCTCCACGCTGTACTTTGGGTTCAGGTTGTATAAAAGTGAACTGTTACAAGTTATATGCTCATAACCAGATAACGCTAAAGTTTGTTATTAGTGTTCATCGCTCTTACAAGTCAATCTACAATTGTCAATAGCTGTACCGCTCTCCACGCTACATTTATACATCTTTTGTGCTGTAACTTCTATTTATGCCCGCTAAACTCTCATCACATACAAAGCAAACATATATATGTGATATAAGTTACTTGGGCAATATTAACACACACAGTTGGTCACTTAGGCGACCCAGTTACCAACTTTGTGTTACATACCCATATATATAAAACTCATTCTAAACTGCTATATTCTAAATTCAGAGGCTAAACACAAAAGTAAACTGACATATTAACCAAGCCTAAAAAAAATGTCTTCTGAGGAAATAGCAGATCAGTTCACAAATATTTCACAGCGCATTGATAGTCTCACACAAAGTATCAGAGATTTGCAGAGTGATAATGAGACAGTAAAAACATGTCTCAGAGATTTATACAACACAAAATCTAATTCTAATATGCAGCTGCCTGAACCACAGATCAGCCTCCCTGAGAAATTCTCAGGAAACAGAACCCAATTCAGAGAGTTCAAAAACTCATGTCTATTGCTTTTTGAACTTAAACCAACCACTTATAGAACAGATAGATTAAAGGTCTTGACTATTATATCGTTTCTTAGGGCTGAGCCCCGTGCATGGGCTGACACATATTATGAAACACAAGATCCAATCCTTAACTCACTGGATGAATTTTTAAAAGAGATGTCATCCCTGTATGACGATCCTTTCAAGCAAAGCTCAGCTGAAGCGTCCATTAGAGCCCTAAAACAAAATAAGCAACCTGTAGAGGACTATATTGCACAGTTCAAGATACATGCGAGGGACTCTCAATGGAATGAGCCGTCCCTCAAGAACCATTTCCGAATTGGTTTGTCAGATGACATAAAGGATGAGTTGTCTAGGATTGGCATACCTCCCACACTGGAGGAATTATACACCTTAAGCATTACCATCGATAGACGCATCAGGGAACGCCGCCACGAGAGAACTGGCTACTCAGGTACCTTAAAAAGACCGTCACCTACCACCATGCTAAAACAACAGGATCACGAGGTCCCAATGGAGATAGGAGCGATCAAGGGACCTTTGACTCAGCAAGAAAAAAATAGAAGGCGCCTTCTGGGTCTCTGTAGCTACTGCGCAGCCAGAGATCATGATGTCAAGGCATGCCCAATACTATTAAAACAAAAGACTGGTAGGTTCAGAAGAATTATATATAATCATAATGTAAAAGACAAATCCAACACTTATTTTTTTCTACCTCTTTCATTACAGTGGCATCGACACTCAGTCAAAACTGAAGCCTTAATCGATACAGGTGCATGTGGTAATTTTGTCGATTTGGAGTATGTGAGAACCAATAAAATTCCTGTTGAATTAAAACCTGTTCCACTTTCTTTTAACGTTGTTGATGGTTCACCTCTCTCCTCAGGTCCTGTGAGACAACAAACGACACCCTTACTTATGGTTACTGATACAGGTCATATAGAAATCATAACATTTAATGTGATTACCTCACCTATTTTCCCTATCATTTTAGGTATGTCTTGGCTAAAGACCCACCAACCTACACTCCATTGGAAAGATTTTTCTGTCACTCTTAACTCCAATTATTGTACTAATAACTGTTTTTCACCACAACACATTGCAGTACTTATAGAACCTAAACTCCCTCTATGTTATCATAATTTCAGAGATGTATTCAGTAAGAAAGACTCATTATCATTACCTCCACACAGAGCATATGATTGCCCTATAGATCTACTCCCAGGCTCCAGTATACCATATGGACACATATACCCCTTATCCAAACCAGAGTTAGATCATCTAAAAACTTATTTACAAGAAAATCTGGATAAGGGTTTTATTAGACCCTCCACTTCGCCAGCAGGTGCTGGTATTTTCTTTGTAAAGAATAAAGATGGATCACTCAGGCCTATCATAGACTATAGGGAACTCAACAAGAAAACAATTAAGAATAGGTACCCATTACCTTTAATCCCCGAATTAATTGAGAGGTTACGTGGTGCTCAGGTCTTCACCAAATTGGACCTAAGAGGGGCCTATAACCTCATTAGAATCCGTGCCGGTGACGAATGGCTAACAGCATTTAGAACCCGTTACGGGTTGTTTGAGTATACTGTTATGCCTTTCGGTTTGTGTAACGCACCGGCTACATTCCAAAATTTAATTAACGATATTTTCCGTGATATATTAGATGTATACATCGTGGTGTATTTAGATGATATACTCATATTCTCACAAAATCTTGAAGAACATATACAACATGTTACAACTGTCCTCACCCGCTTACGTACACATAGTTTGTATGCCAAACTTGAAAAATGTTTGTTCCACGTTACCCAAGTATCATTCCTGGGATATCACATCACCCCCACAGGTATTAAGATGGAAGAAAGTAAGGTTTCTTGCATTAAGCAATGGCCTATCCCAAAAAATAGGAAGGACGTACAAAGATTTCTTGGTTTCGCCAATTTTTACCGCAAGTTTATCCATAAATTCGCCTCATTGTCAAAACCCTTATCTGATTTAACAAAGTTACAAAATAAATTTGATTGGACCCCACTTACTCAACAGGCATTTGATACCTTAAAGGATCGTTTTACCACTGCACCTATCCTTCAGTTCCCAGATACTAATTCACAATTTATTTTAGAGGTCGATGCTTCTGACTTTGCTTTGGGGGCAATTCTTTCACAGAGGAAGTCTTTTACAGAGCCTATACACCCTGTAGCATTTTTTTCAAGGGTATTAACAACAGCAGAACTAAATTATCCAGTAGGAGAGAAGGAGTTGCTTGCTATAAAAGTATCTTTTGACCATTGGCGTCATCTCCTCGAGGGATCAGTTTTCCCAGTCGTCATCCTGACAGATCATAAGAACTTACAATATCTCCAAACCAACAGGACTCTCTCAGCAAGGCAAATCAGATGGAGCCTCTATTTCTCCCGCTTCCAATACATCATAACATACAGGCCTGGTTCCAAGAATGGCAAAGCTGATGCCCTCTCACGCCTATATCAACGACCAGACATTGATAATACTCCTTCTACCATTATCCCAAAGGAGAATGTATTGGCCTCTCTCACAACTGTACCTGTAGATCTCAGAACTTCTCAAGCTAATGACTCTTCTAAACCAACCACATCCCTCTATCTGGCTCCTGATGGTTTGTATTATCACAACCAATTACTATATATTCCTACAGATCTCAGGTCCCGATTCCTTGAAACAGTACATGATTCTCCGCTAGCTGGACATCTTGGTTTCCATAAAACGTATTCGATCCTCAAACGTTCTTATTGGTGGCCCTCCATGGGTTCTTATGTAAGAAATTACATCTCCAAATGTGACATTTGCTCCAGTTCCAAACCTTCCCATCTGAAACCCGTGGGTCTCCTACAACCTTATCCAGTTCCAAATATCCCTTGGACTGATGTAAGTCTCGACTTCATAGTAGATCTCCCCAAATCATCGTCTCATACATGTATCATGGTCGTTGTTGATATGTTCTCTAAAATGGCACATTTCATTCCGACCCCCACTGTACCTACTGCTCTGACTACAGCTCAGTTATTCATCAGAGAGATAATCCGACTACATGGCATACCTACCAGTGTACTCTCCGACAGGGGTACTCAGTTTACCTCGAGATTTTGGAAAGAACTCTGTAGTGCTTTAGGTATAGACCGAAAATTAACTACTTCATATCACCCCCAATGTAATGGGCAGACTGAAAGAACAAACCAGTGGTTGGAACAATACCTCAGGTGTTATTGTTCACATCAACAAGAATCCTGGTACACTTTCTTACCTCTCGCTGAGTTCACGTACAATAACACCCCTAATGCTTCTACTAAGTATAGTCCATTTTACATTAATAATGGTTTGCATCCTAGAAGTCATATGCTACCCAGAGTTGAATCAGCCTGTCCCATTGTGAATGACACAATCAATGACATTTCGAAAGCTTTCACAATCATAAAAGACAACATAAAACATGCCCAGGCATCTCACAAGAGACAGTACGATCTTCGCCATCGACAACAGCCCACCTATCGCATTGGACAAAGGGTTTGGTTATCTACAAAACACCTCAGGCTTCGTGTTCCATCAAAGAAACTTGCTAAACTCTTTGTTGGTCCATTTCAGATATTGGCCATGCCCAATCCTGTCACGGTAACTTTGAAATTACCGGACTCTTACAAAATCCACCCGACTTTTCATGTGTCACTCATCAAGCCTAGTGATTCATCTACCAGCTCCTCGTCTGATGTCCTTGCCTCTTACGACCTCTCAGATGATCCAGAGTATGAGGTGCAGAGCATAGTTGACTCTCGTACGAGGAATGGACGTCTTGAATATTTGGTTCACTGGCAGGGTTATGATGCCTCTGAAGATTCTTGGGAGCCTGCGACTAATGTCATGGCTCCACGTCTGGTCTCCCTATTCCATCGTCGTAACCCAGATAGACCAGTGCCATGAAACCTCGCAGTGGTTTCCTTGGGGGGGGGCTCTGTCAGGGTTTGCCTCCTCTGTCCCTTTAAGGATTCATCTTCCACTCTTAACCACTGGTATTTAAGCACCTCCTCTTCCACTCATCATTGCTTGGTTAATTTATCGTGTCTGTTAGTAAATTCCTTACTAGCCCAGAAATTCCCTTGCCTGCTTGCTGTTCCTTAGCAAGCTAATACCGGAGGTCGAGTTACGTCTCACCAACGAAGTTCCTAATCTCTGCCGCCTGTGCTGCCTGTCACATCTACACACTGTGCGACGCAGCTCCTACCTTGTCTCCCGCATCACACTGTGTATTCGGCTGACGTCATCAGCTATTGCCGACCGCACTAACTTCTCCACGCTGTACTTTGGGTTCAGGTTGTATAAAAGTGAACTGTTACAAGTTATATGCTCATAACCAGATAACGCTAAAGTTTGTTATTAGTGTTCATCGCTCTTACAAGTCAATCTACAATTGTCAATAGCTGTACCGCTCTCCACGCTACATTTATACATCTTTTGTGCTGTAACTTCTATTTATGCCCGCTAAACTCTCATCACATACAAAGCAAACATATATATGTGATATAAGTTACTTGGGCAATATTAACACACACAGTTGGTCACTTAGGCGACCCAGTTACCAACTTTGTGTTACATACCCATATATATAAAACTCATTCTAAACTTCTATATTCTAAATTCAGAGGCTAAACACAAAAGTAAACTGACAAATATGTATGTAAACTTTAAGCGTGAATGTACTAATCTTGTGTCCTTTTTAGGCGGATATTTTTACTTATTTTAAGATTGCGACTGCGTATTCCCAATATTCATATTTACATTATATTGAGAAAGTATATATTCCACAAAATTACGATCGTGATTGTGTGTTTTCATATTTGGCAATATAGCGATGTTGTGTTTCTCATATTTCATAATATTGAGAACGCAATTGTGCAATCGTGTTTTACTTATAATATTGCGATCGCACTGTAGCAAACCTGTTCTATATTATTATTAAAGGGATATGAAAGTCAAAATAAAATATGTAATTTTAAGACACTTTTAAATTCACTTCAATTTTCAAATGTGCTTCGTTCTCTTGGTATCTCTTGTTGAAAAAGAATACACACATATCCTACACTAGTGGGAGCTGCTGCTAATTGGTGCCTGCACACATTTGTCTCTTGTGATTGGCTGACAAGATGTGTTCATCTTGCTGCCAGTTGAGAATGGAAGTAAATTGGAAAGTTGTTAAAAATGGTTTGTTCTATCCAAATCATGAAAAAAATGGGGGTTTCCTGTCCCTTTAATCTAAATATATAGATATATATTAATACAGAATACAATATTATAAGTAAAACACGATTGTGTAGTCGAGTTTTCAATATTATAAAATATGAAAGACGCAACATCGCAATCACTACATTGTGAAATATGAAAACGCAAAATTGCGCATTCTCAATATAATGTATATATGAATATTGAGAACATGCAATCGCAATCTTAAAATAAGTAAAAATAGACGCCTAAGGACACAATAGAATATTAGTGCAATCACACTTACTGTTTACATACATATTCAATATATGATATTATACAATACAATACATATGCATAAAACAATGTATACACATATATCATATACACACACATATAGGTATATTATTGATATATTTAATTCTCTATTGTATTGTACGAACAGGGGTTGAGTGTCTGTTGACACATGTAAATTGTATTGTCAAACAGCACTGTCTTAAGGGATAATTTACATTACACCTTCCATGTAGGTGTTGATGTTGCTTTGAATATATTGCCAGTATCAGAGAAGCATCACCACCCTCTAAAATGTATGGTAAAACGCGTCTCGGCGATGTTGCCTTTAAACAGTACTGTCAGTCCTTTTGAATATTTGGCCGGCTATCTCATAATCACGACGGATCCCTTTTGAATATTTCTCCGCCTTGCTGCACTTTTGATCATCAGAGCCTTAGAGGAAACAATTGGAAATTAATATTTTATTACTTATCTCACTGGGAGTGTAATTTCTTCTGATGACTATAGTTACACAGCATTTTAATAGCCTATACTTAAGTATAGAAACTTTTTGAATAAGTAGGGATACCACAGACAAAATCAGCTATTTAAATTGCTGATATAAAGGCAAATGAGCTATTTGTAAACAACTTAATACACTCCAGCAGGAAAAATGTTATTTTTGGGAATAGCATAACATGATGCCTCACTGGTCCTCAATGGTCCTCTGATCTCCACATGTTACCTACTTGGTTATCTAGTGCAGTGTTTCTCAATTCCAGTACTCAAGTGCATGCTTACATTTTCATGATATCATAACTAGAGAACAGGTGAAATAATCAGCTGATAGGTGAGAGCAGGTTAGTAACAATGGTTACTGATCAGCTGATTATTTCACCTGACCTGTTAGGGGTACTTGAGCGTTGAAGTTGAGAAACACTGACGTAGTATAGTGGTTGTTCATAAATTATAACTCCTTCATATTTCCCTGGCCTTTGCTTGTGAGAAGTATATGAGACAAATATGAGCTAAAATTAGGAAACACTAGACTCCCCATTGCCTGGTTGTTCATCATTTTGTTGCCTAGTTTTCCATCTGCAGCTTCTTATGACATAGTGGTATCTTTTCCATGCCTGTTGATTGTAGTTACTTCCTGGTTGTGCTTCGCAAATTTTGTCTTCAGCTTTAAGGGCTCGATCTATCAAAGCCCTAAGGCTACAAGTTCTCAAAGCCCTAAGGCTGCAAGTTCTCAAAGCCCTAAGGCCCCCGAGTCCGACCGAGGAGATGGACAGCTCCTGCCCGCGCGTGATTAGCTGTGCGCGGGCAGGGGGCGGGATTGCACGCGAGCGCAAAATTGCGCTCATGTGCAATGGTGATTACCTGCGGGTAATTTTGCCCTGCCACAGGTGAGCTGAGGCGTACAGGGGTACGTATACGGGCCCCTGTATGCCTCAGCTTTGATAAATCTAGCCCTAAGTATTTAACTTCTCTTCTTGTCGTTGTCAGCTGATTTGCTTCTGCCGTTGCCAGAAAGACAGCAAAAATAAAGACATTATTAGTCTCATCCAAGATCTCATCCAGATTGTTGAGACAGTGTTACTCCATCCACTCCATGATTGAACCCCCATTGCAAATCAGTTTTTTGCCAAAATTCCACCAAGACTTGGTTGCAGAAGAAGTCTTGGAATATTCTACAGTGGCCATGACATTCACCTGATTTGAACCCCATAGGAAATCTCTGGTGGGATTTAAAGAAGGCGGTTGCAGCACGCAAACCCAAGAAATTTACGGAACTGGAGGCAACTGCTCATAAGGAATGTGCTAAGATTCCTCAGGAACGCTGCCAAAAGCTGGTGTCTGGCTATGCATCTAATTTGCAGCAGGTCATAACAGCAAAAGGGTGCTCTAATAAGTACTAAAGATGCTTGCCATGAATAATTTCGAGACTGCAGAATTCATTAAAAGTTTCATTTTCAATTGAATTTGGGGAAACCACTTGAAGCATTCATTGTGTTGAGCTATTTCAATTGCTTTTGTTTGATTTGTTCATTGCAAACAGCTGAAAGTCTGTACAATTTGACAATAAACCTGATTTGCAATGGGGGTTGAATCATTTTGATTACAACTGTATATATATACAGTATATACTGTATATATATATATATATATATATATATATACTGTATATATTAGTCTGTGATTAGCTGATGGCTGTCACATGACACAGTGGGCATGGAAATAGAAGGACATTTTGAAATTTGTCACACACAAAAATCTCTGATCATTTTAAATGCAGTGTACGTGCTACTTATTGCACTGTCATAGTTAAACAACCTTGCACTATACTTTATTTGTTTTGCACCTTTTTCATGTAATTTAGTTCTGCAAACTTTGGCTTTTCTAATTTTAAGAGCTTAAAAAAACACAACTGTAGACTTCTCAACCCTACTACATATATTTCCCTAATTGGCTTTAATAGATAATAACTGCAAAATAATTTATTTAAACTAACATAATGACTGTGACTAACCTTTTCTGCTGTGGACTCAAGCCTGGCTCCTTCAAATGGATTTAGACTAGCATACAAGGTGTTAATTTATTTAAAAAATGTTTAGTCTTCGCTGACATGTTATTCTATAGCAAGTTCTATAGCAAGACAACAGAACTGTCATAATTAGAGAGTGTTTACTAGGAGAAACTGTAGCTAAAATCAGATATTTAACTATACATTTAGTCTATTGGAAACAAAATATCATCAACGACAACAGCACTTTTTTGTATTCCATTTTACAGTAAATACAAAAGGTACATCTTATCAATATAGAATTATAAAACAAGATCATAAATAAATCATAAACTTCTCTTTATAACACATCTCTTACGCAAGAGCACAGGAGACCGCACACCTACAAACAACAAAAAAACAAGCAGAAAGGAAAAATTTAACAAAAACAACATAGGCCTATTTTTATATAGTTCAAGACAGAGCCCTTAAACAGAAATATCCAGTGGTATAATACAGCACACGAAATAAACCTGCATACAGGAGGCATTAAACATAACACTTATACAATATGTAAGCTATATATTTATGTCAAATATATCTAGATACCTTAGATCACTTATAAAAATGGGAGTTGCAAGTAGCTAGCAATTAAAGCTGATATGGTGACTGACTACAGCACTTGAAAGCACATGTATGGGATTAGTAAATATATCAGTCCATATTAAAGGGACAGTGTACTGTACGTGTTTCCTCCCATATGTGTTCCCAATTATCCATTTTTACCTGCTGGAGTGTATTAAATTGTTTAGAAATAGATCATTTATATTTATTTTTTCATTTAAAATAGCAGATTGTTGCCTTTTGTATCACAACATATACTGCATTTTGTTAATAGGAAAGGTTTGGAAGAGATCATGCTCTTAGTGGGGGTGGAAGAGAGAGGCATTAAATATTTATTTTCAATTAGTATCTCAGACAGGTGAAGGAAGCTTTTGTGTTTTTATATAGAGTGATACAATAATCAGACCTGATCTCCCATTTTAATGGGTTGTGGGTTAAAAGTGCAAAGACAGCTATTTCAAATGAAACCTAAATGATTGATTCCCTATACATAGGGCCAGATTAGAAGCAGCAAGCTAATTAACGCTCCCGCTCAAGCGTTAACTACATTAAAAGTTCGGCTTTTTGCACTCGTTGGATTGTGCTTGTATTATGCGTTTAAAGAAAACTGTTTTCGTTTGTGCAAAAAGCCGGTTAGAACATCGCGTGTGCATTCACGTATTCCCCATAGAAGTAAATAGAGAAAATAAAGGGGGGGAAAAAAACTACTTGCACGCAAACCCAATCACATATTCTCATGTGCGCTAACCCGACACAAAAATATGAATATTTCACATTCCAGTGTTTTTTACAAACAAGAATATTTTCTATTTATTCTTAAATAAATATTTCTATATATATCTGATGTTTTTTTGGTACAATATATAGCTATACCTATATATATATTCAGGATTACATATAGATATATACATACAGTATAACTATAGGAATATCTATTTAGAAATACATAGAACATATTGCCCTATGTGAAGAACATTGGAATGTGAAATATTTACAGTACAAACACAGTATACTGAATATTGTATAAATATGCTTTTACATGTTTTCATCTACTTAACTGCAAAGGGCTTTGATGCACTTATATATATATGTCTATATATGTGTACATATGTATTTATGTGTTTATATGTGTATATATTTCTGTAACTACATATATACCCATATATATATATATATATAAATAAATACTATACATCGCTCAAGCGATCACATTTACTTTCAACTTGTAATACCAGTGGTAAACCCGATGAGCACCAACACCCGCATGCAAATGTTTGTGCTCCACTTGTAATCTGGCCCATATTTTTTATTATCATTTTTATTGAGGTTCAAAATATCTTTACAGAAAATATATAATGGAATGAAAAGCAAGAGTGTAAGTTTAGATGCCGGACCATTTTTGGTGCACAACCTGGGTTGTTCTTGCTGATTGGTGGATAAATTCACCCACCAATAAACAAGTGCTGTCCAGGGACTGAACAAAAAATTGTCTGGCTCCTTAGCTTAGATGCCTTCTTTTCAAATAAAGATAGCAAAAGAACGGAAAAAAATTAATAATAGGAGTAAATTAGAAAGTTGCTTAAAATTGCATGCTCTATCTGAATCATGAAAGAAAAAATTTGGGCTCAGTGTCCCTTTAAATTCTGGCAGCATATTGATAAACGGGGCCCTCTATCTTAGTTACTAAACAAGAGAAACAATAATTAAACACACTCTCTGGAACTGAGATATCAGAATGAAAGTATTTAAAACCATATGCAAAAATCAGAATGAAAGTTTTCAAAATCAAATGCAACTGGTTTTTATAAACATTTAAAGGGACATGAAACCCATTTTTTTTTCTATTGGTATTCTTTGTTGAAAAGAATACCTAGATAGCTCCAGGAGCTGCTTATTGGTGGTTTCACATATATGCCTCATGTTATCGGCTCACCCAATGCATTCAGCTAGCACCTAGCAGTTTGTAGCTACTTCTGCAAAAAGGATACCTAGAAAATTAAGCAAATTAGATAATAGAAGTAAATTGGAAAGTTGTATAAAATGATATTCTCTATCTAAATCAGGAAAGAAAAAAAATTAGCTTTCATGTCCGTTTAAGAACGGAAATATTAACAGTACCACTTACTTGCAACTGTAAGCATAATTATCATTATTAGGGGGAGGTACATCACCATAGCCACGGTACTAATAACCTTGGTAACCTCACATCAATGTGTATATAAAGAAAAAACAACTAATCAAAGAAAATAGTTATAAGTCTATTTAAAGCTATTGTGAGTAAAAGCATGTATCCTAGAAATAAGGCCCATATCAAGCCCTAAAGAAATAGGAGGTAACTTAAATGGAATAGATCACAATTAAACCTCCATAATGGAGATAAACTATTTACACAATGATAAAACACTTGCTGCATAAGGTTAAGTACCATTTGACTATAACTATTTTAGAGGCAAAGCCTAAAAGGGCATTCGAAAAACCTATTCACAATCTAAGAGGGACTATCAGCCAAAATAGGTAAAATATGCCCACTATACCTCTCAATTAGCCCCTCTAGTATGTAAATGACAAATAAAAATAAAATGATCATGTATTACCTATATTTCAGAACAGCAGGGCATTTTAATATAAGGTGTGTCAAAACATAAAGGGCTAGATTATGAGTGGAGCGGTAACTACCGATCCCACTCCCATGCCACCTCCGCTCGACTTTGCTCTTTGCGTGGGTCGGTTAGCGTATGCATTACAATCATAGTAGATGAGGTTGAAAAAAGACCTAAGTCTATTGAGTTCAACCTATACTAATATACTTACAAAAAAGCTCCAGTTAAACTTAAATTAATCCCATTATAAGGTGCCCCATATAACACAAGCAATAATACCTATGAATTCTGTTTCTAGCCAGAAATGTATCCAAACCATCTTTAAATCTATCTAAAGTATTGGCATTCACTACCTCCTTTGGTAATGAGTTCCACAATGTTATTGCTCTTACAGTGCAGACTTCACACGGGCTGAACTCACTGAATTATAAGAAAAAGTCCCAGAGAGAGATGCTGTCAGGTTCTTATCTGCGGTCACTGCTGCCCCCGCTCCCGGTTAATACAGGGGGTAATATCTTCAGTCTCAGCGTCCCTCCATGTGGACACCGAGACTCACCTTCTACAACTGCTGCAGCAGCTCTCTAGGCCATGTCCTAATTACTGGAACTCTCACCTGGAGGCTATTGGAGTGGGAGTTCCTATAAAAGGTAACTTAGCCCATCACTCTGAGCTGAGTTATTGTAAGCTTACCTTCTTCCTGAAGCCTACTTACCGACCTTACCTGCATATGCTCTCCTGGTTCCTGAAAGCCAAGCATACTTACCTGATACCTGTGTATGCTCACCTTGTTCCAGAGACCAAGCATACCTACCTTGTACCTACATATGCTCTCCTAGTTCCAGAGAGCAAGCATACTTTCCTGATACTTGTGTATGCTCACCTTGTTCCAGAGACCAGATATACCTACCTTGTACCTACATATGCTCTCCTAGTTCAGAAAGCCAAGCATACTTACCTGATACCTGTGTATGCTTACTTTGTTCCAGAGACCAACCTCACTTACCTTGTACCTGCATATGCTCACCTTGTTTCCGAAGCTGTACCTATCTGGTATCCTGTGACTGTCTCACCAACAGTACCCACTGGGTATCCTGTGCCTGCTAAGTATCCAGTGTCTACTATACCAGTGACAGCTTTCCTCAAACCAGCTGTGCCTGCTGTACCTACCTGGAACCACGCGACAGTCTCACCCTCTATACCATTGGGTATTTTGCACAGTATAATTATCAGTATTTACTGGACTTTGTTACTACAACCTACTAAAGTATTCTGAAACTTGAATTAGACTTTAGTTTTCTGTCTTGGGCCTATGTTCAAATTTGCTGTTTTGGCGAACTTCAGTTTAGACTACCAACTGTTCTTTTCCTTTCTCCGAGTCTTCTGTTTTCCCTGCATCTGGAATGGTGTTGCTCAAACACTGAACATGGGCCTTTCTCTGAAGTGGTAGTAAGAAGAGGGATCATTTACACTTGTTGACAGCCAGGCTGAAATGGGACCAGGGCTATATAAAATAACTGATTAGCCAGCATAAGCTTTTTTTTTTATCTGAGATTACATAAGTGCAGATCTATAAGGTAACAAGGGTGCAGTGTGCAGACCTCCCAACTGTCCTGGATCCTACACAAGACCCTGCACTATCCATGGCACACCTCTGCTCTGCCCATGACCCAACCCTCCTTTCACCACCCACAAGTTACCTAACCTCCCATCACAGAAAGGCTCAGGGAAATGTTGTGATTGGTAGACGTGCACAAGGCAAGCGGCATAACTCACAGATCGTCATCTTACAACAGATAATGCTGTAATGTGTTAAAAGCATTTTATTATTGCAATATGGGTTGCATACAACTGTGTTTTTAACCCCTTTAAATGGATTAAACCTAGCTGAACACATCTGATAAGCCATTGACAAGAATCATATGTGTTTAGCTACCAGCTAGGTCCTTGTAGTGCGTTACTGCTCTGGAACTGACTTTTACTATGTGTTTAACAACTTTGCAGGGAAAATCACATAGTTGTATGCAAACAACAGTGCAATTAAAAAAATGCTGTAATACATTGGAGCATTTTCATTTTGTACTTTTATGCCCCTTTAAAAAAGGCTTTGTGGCACCACAAAACGGACTAATATGACCATTTAGGCACTTAGAAATGACATGACTAAGGTGTGGTATCTTGAGGCATCTGCCAAAATCCTAACCTTCAGACCCATTTATTGCGCTACATTCCGTCCTGAAGCAGATTGAAGGGCTATCTGGTTGCATAATATCTGAATAATATACTTGAGGGATATGTATTTTATTAAGATGTGTGACAGTGTATGACTCTGAGGCAGCTACTATTTTTCCCCTCCTGTAAGTCACAATCTTCTCTACCTGTGTCTTTGATTGGTTTTAGTTTCTAAAATGCAAATAATAGTCTATATTTATTTAAAACAAAAAATATGCCCTTTCTAATTACAGTACTGTACTATTTTTCTGAGGGTACTATGTATACAAACGTATTAATAAACTACATTTAGGTTGCATGTATAAGCTGTATTATGACATGTAAATATTGTCTAAATTACATAAGATATTTATGTTTACATTTTATTTCACCCCCTCTCCAAACTGTCACATTTTACAGATGCAAATATACAAAGATTCCAAAATCCAAACTATTCTGAAATCCAAACTTTTTCCGCTCCCAAGCTTTGGAGCTACACATGCTGTAGGGTGTGCAGGAAGGAACCTGTATTTTGCTATTCATGAGCACTATTCATGTGATGTCCAGAGGCACAATACATGTTCCGTTCTGTTTACCCTGCAGCATGTGTAACGCATGGCCAAGGTGGCAACCCTAGGTATTGATCTAAGCCCATTTTGATATATTTCATGCCACTATTTGGCTGCCAAATGCAATATATGAAAAAAAAACAAAAAACTTTGGGTTTCTCACTGAAAGTATTTATGCACAACTTGTGCAGTCATAAAACAAATGGTTGTAAAAGCTTTTCTAGGATCCCCTTTGTTCAGAAATAGCAGAGATGTTTTTTGGTAATTGCAGCTGCCTGCCACACTTTTGAAATTCCAGTTAGAGAAGGGGTTAATCAGCTAGTTGTTAAAAAGACAATTAAGTCAAAAATTAATTTTCGTGATTCAGATAGAGCATGCAATTTTGAGAGACTTTCTATTTTACTTCCATTATGAAATGGTGCACAGTCTTTTTATATGCAAACTTCCTGAGGTACCAACTCCTTCTGAGCAGTTCACAGTGTTTACTTAAATGAGTCTGTGATTGGCTGATGGCTGTCACATGATAAAGGGTGTCAGCAAATTAAAGGAACTTTTGAAATTTGTAAGAAAATTATCTTTTGTTTATTTACAAATCAGGATAAGTGCTATTGCATTGTCTTTTTATTGTACTATTTTATTGCATATAATGGTTCTTTTAGTGTAATAATTAATGTAGTGTAGAGGTTAACCTCCCACCTCCTTGATCTATCTCCTCCCCCTCCACTGGTCACCACTATCTTAGGTACTGGCAGCTAGTCTGCCAAAATGTAGTTTAGGGCTTTATAAAAAAGTATTTATGTATTTATTTATGTATTTTTATTGGCTATAGAGTGGGAATCCCTCCTCCCCATCCCACATCTCTGATCCCTCCCAAACAGCTCTCTTCCTTCCCCCCTCCCACTGGTCACCACCATTATTGTTACTGGCAGCCAGTCTACCGGTACGTGTGTATAGGGTGCTCATACTTAGCGTGAAAAGAGTAGGGGTAGCGTAATTTGATTAAGCAGTTTCTGTTGGTAGCGCTGATATGTAGCATGGTGTGTGTGGGGGGCGGTGATAATTAGCACAACGGGGGTAGGGGTGCCTTTGGTTAAGGAGTTATTCTTTGCATGGCATAGCATGCTAAGGTTGGGAATAATAGAGGCACCAGGCTGGATACACAGCCTACCTCCTTGTTTGAGTCACCTCCACTAAAGTCATACAACACAGAGACAACAAGCACGATCCTGCACTCTACTCAGCCCTCTGGCCCGTTGCAAAACAGTGCTGGCCAACTTTACCATTATGGGAAGAAGGATCACTGATACCTCTGACTCCACAAGAAGTATACCAGACATAAGAATCCATTTGAGTACTGGACTCACTTTTTGAAAAAAAAAGTATTTCTCTTAATAAGGATGCTGCAGGCCTCAGCATAACAAAAGATACTGGCTAAAAGCTGTGGCTGTAAGGCTCGGTTTAGTTACAGTGATAGGCTAGCAACTGAATCTTAAGATAAATGAATTAGTAGATCTGATGCTTGTCTTACCAGTTGTGTTTTGGATTCAGAGATCTGCTAGCTCAATCTCTAGTTTTTCTTTCAGAGAAAAAGGTTTTGTCAGTTACTATTTGGGACTGTGCAGAAAGCTTATGTTCATTTTCTAAATAAGATGTGTGTGAGAGTGTTAATGTGTGTGAGAGTGTGAGTGTGAATGTGTGTGAGAGTGTGAGTGTGTGTGAGTGTGAAAGTGTGTGAGAGTGTGTGTGACAGTGTGAGTGTGTGTGTGTGTGAATGTGTGTGATAGTGTGTGTGTAAGCGTATAAATGTGTGTGTGAGGGTGTGTGTGAGAGTGTGTGTGAGTGTGTAAATCTGTAAATGTGAGAGTGTAAATATGTGTGAGAGTGTGTGTGAGCGTGATGTTAGTTTTTTTTATTTTTCTGTAATGTTAGTTATTTTTGTGCAATGTTAGTTTTTTTATTTTGCTGTAATGTTAGGATTTTTATTTTTAAAGGTAAGATTAGGTTTTCTTTCCTAAGGTATGGTGAGTCCACGGCTTGAGTAATTACTGTTGGGAATATCACTTCTGGCCAGCAGGAGGAGACAGAGAGCACCATAGTTAAACTGCCAAGTATCACTCCCTTACCCACAACCCCCAGTCATTTTCTTTGCCTTTGGTGCATGGAGGAGGTGAAGTTTAGGTGTCTGAAGATTTTTTTTTATTTAATCTACAAGCAAGTTTTGGGGTATAGGCATATTCCACGTCATTCCTTGCAGTCGGGTAGTGGTGGCTTGAAATCAGTTAGGAACTTGTAAAGAGGTACTTACTGCTTTTTCTTACAATTGCTGCCCTAGTTTAGAAAGCCAGAGTTCGCTACTTTATTCTTTCTTTTTCAAAGGTCTCTGTGAGGAACTGTGTCCTCTCATACCTTGTAACTGTCTACATGCCGCACAGCGGAGCAGGTAAGTGCTTTTTCTTCCAGTTGGGGAGACCATGCACTTAACAAGTTTAAAGACACTAATTTTTTATTGGGAAATAGATAATCCTGTTGTATGGGTTACACTGGGGCATGAAGCAGGCACTGTAGCAGATGTGAGACTAACATTTACACTCCTTTTAAAAGAAAGGGTAAAATGTTTTTATTAGGCTTTATTTTCTGACACATGTTTACTTGATAAAACAATACAAGTTTAAACTGAAAGTAAGGCTGAATTTTCTATTTCAGCAGCTTATTCATTTCCCCTTTGCTTTAAAATAAACCGATGCAACATTTTAAACTGTCAGGTTTGAAAAAACAGTTATTTCTGGTACTCAGTGTACCAGGAAGTAGTGCCACTCTGTGTTGCAGCAGTAATTTGAGCTCAGCAGTTGCGGTCACATGACCGGCTTTACTTCATAACGTTTCTGAGGAAAAAGTTGTTTTTCTCAATTTCTGGGTGATCCGGTCTTAATTGGTAGCGATAAGTTTTCTCACATAGTTTTAGCTGGGGATCGATCCTAATTTGGGATAAAATTTAAAGTGTATTTTTTCCTTGGTTTATTTTAATTGAATTTTAAAACATTTGAAACTTATTTGTACAAGTTTATTTACTGTTTCACAACATGTCTGATATGGAACAAGAGCCTGCTCTCATGAATTCATGCTTATTATTTTTAGATGCACAAATTGCAGCTCCTATGCAATTTTGTTCTTCATGTGTCAAGAAAAACCTTGCAAAATAAAGGTAAAATGTTTGAGCCTAATGTCTCTCAGGATGATGCTGTTAAAATAATACCTCGGCTTTTTCCTGCTACGTCCCAAGTCTCAATGGGGTCACATGCAGTGCCCTGCGGTTCCTCTATAACTCCCAGTGGAGTTTATTTAAAAGCAGAAATTGCTGCCCAGGTATCTTCAGTGGTATCTGCGGCATTAGCTGCCATTCCTAGATTACAGGGAAAATGCAAGAGGAAATCTAGAAATTCAGAAAATTAGGTGCCTGTCCTAAGTTCTGCTTCCCAAGTTGCCCTTTCTCATAAGTCTGATGAGAAAGATACAGCAGGACTTTCTGAGGGTGAAATCTCAGATTCGGACAGTATAATTCTTCTTCTGAGACTGAGGTGGTATCCTTCAGATTTAAGCTTGAACACCTTTGTGTTTTGTTAAAGGAGGTTTTAGTTACTTTAGATGACTCCGATATCACTCCTAAGAATTTTAGTAAACTTCCTTTGATGAACCTTCCACTTCGGAGGTTTTTCCTGTGCGGGACTGTGCTAGGGAGATTATCTCACAGGAATCGGAGAAACCAGGGGTGTCTTTTTCCCCCATCTGCCAATTTTAAGAAAATGTTTCCTGTCGAGGACTCCATTAAAGACCCTTGGTATAGTGTACCCAAAGTTGAAGGGGCCATTTCCACTCTGGCTAAGAGAACCTATTGGACAAGAAGCTGGAGGCTTATTTGAAAAAGATTTATGTTCATCAAGGTCTCTTATGGCAGCCTGCGGTGTGTATTGCCACCGTGACTAGTACGGCATCTTATTGGTTCGACGCCTTGTCTGATTCTCTTCAAGTAGAGACTTCCTTGGATGAACATCAAGATAGGATTAAAGCTCTTAAGTTGGCCAATATCTTTATTGCAGATGCCATTTTACAAGTTGTTAGACTAGGAGCTAAAACTTCTAGATTCGCTGTCCTAGCCCGCAGGGCGTTATGGTTGAAATCCTGGTCTGCGGACGTTTCCTCTAAAGTCAAGCTTCTAATGATTCCTTACAAGGGCAAAACCTTAGACCTTTTCTTCGTTCCAACGGATGGAATGTAAATCTGAAAAAAAACCTTCCTTTCCCATGCTACAAGAGTAGTGTTCTTAGGGACCATAATAGATTTTCTATTGATGAAGATTTTTCTGACAGAGGTCAGAAAAAACTAAATAATTTCCTCTTGCCTCTCTCTTCAGACTACTGCTTATCCTTCAGTGGCTCAATGTATGGAGGTAATCGGTCTGATGGTGGCTTCCATGGACATCATTCCTTTTGCTCTATTCCATTTGAGAGCTCTCCAGTTGTGCATGCTTAGACAATGGAATGGCGACCATGCGGATCTATTGCAGAGAATAGAGTTAGATCAGTCGTCAAGGGACTCTCTCCTGTGGTGAATTTCTCAGGAACATCTATCTCAGGGCACATGCTTTCAGAGACCTTCCTGTGTGATCATGACCATGGATGCCAGCCTGCTGGGCTGGGGAGCAGTCTGGAACTCGTTAAAAGCGCAGGGCCTTTGGACTCAGGAGGAGTCTGCTCTTCCCATCAACATCTTGGAGTTGAGGGCAATTTAAAATGCTCTATTGGCTTGGCCTTAATTGTCCTCAGCCCAGTTTATCAGGTTCCAGTCAGACAACATAACCTCTGTGGCTTACATCAATCACCAGGGAGAAACTCAGAGTTCCTTAGCCATGAAGGAGGTTACTTGGATTCTTCAGTGGGCAGAGACCCACAATTGCTGTCCATCTGCCATCCACATTCCAGGAGTAGACAACTGGAAAGCGGATTTTCTGAGAAGATAGACTTTTCATCCCGGGGTTTGGGAACTTCATCCGGAGGTGTTTTCCAGCTAAGTCCTCAAATGGGGGGTGCTGGAGTTAGATCTGATGGCATCCTGTCAGAAAGCCAAGCTTCCAAGGTACGATTCAAGGTCAAGAGATCCGCAGGGCATTCTGGCAGTTCCTTGGGATTTCAGGTTGGCATACCTGTTTCCTCCGTTTGCTCTCTTTCCACGAGTCATTGCTCGTATCAAACAGGAGAGGGAGTCAATGATTTTAATATCCCCTGCGTGGCCTCGCAGGATCTGGTTTGCAGACCTAGTGAAGATGTCATCTCTCCCACCTTGGAGACTACCTCTGAGGAAAGACCTCCTGATTCAGGGTCCCTTCATCCAAATCTTGTTTCTCTGAAGCTGACTGCTTGGAGATTGAACACTTAATTCTGTCTAAGCGTGGTTTTTCTGAGTCAGTCATTGAGACCATGATTCAGGCTCGCAAGCCTGTTACTAGAAAGATTTACTACAAGAAATGCCATAATATCTTTATTGGTGTGAATCCAAGGGCTACTCTTGGAGTAGAATTAGAATTCCTAGAATTTTATCTTTTCTTCAGAAAGGCTTAGAAAAGGGATTGTCACTCAGTATCCTGAAGGGTCAGATTTCTGCTTTATCAGTTTTATTACATAAACATTTGGCGGATGTGCTAGATGTGCAATCTTTTTGTCAGGCCTTGGTCAAAATCAGGCCTATCTTTAAGTCTGTTCTTCCTCCTTGGAGCAATAACCTTGTTCTTTAAGTTTTACAGCTGGCTTCGTTTGAGCCGTTGTATTCCATAGACATTAAGTTGTTATCTTGGAAGGCTTTGTTTTTTGTTGCTATCTCTTATGCTCGAAGAGTCTCGGAACTCTCAGTTCTGCAGTGTGATTCCCCTTATCTTATTTTTCATGCTGATAAGGCGGTTCTTCGTACTAAGTTAGGTTTCCTTCCTAAGGTTGTTTCTAATAGAAATATTAATCAGGAATTTGTTGTTCCCTCTCTGTGTCCTAATCCTTCTTCTTCCAAAGAACCTTTGTTACACAATTTGGATGTTGTATGTGCTCTTAAATTCTACTTACAGGCGACTACGGATTTTCACCAGTCCTCTGCCCTCTTTGTCTGTTTCTCTGGGAAATGTAAAGGTCAGAAAGCTACTGCTACTACTCTTTATTTTTGGTTACGAAGTATAATTCGTTTAGCTTATGAGACTGCTGGACAGCAGCCTCCTGAGAGAATTACGGCTCATTCCACAAGAGCTGTTTCCTCTTCTTGCGCTTTCAAAAATGAAGCTTCTGTGGAACAAATTTGCAAGGCTGCAACTTGGTCTTCTATACATACTTTTTCCATCGGCTGAGGCTTCTTTTCGGAAAAAGGTTCTTCAAGCTGTGGTGCCTTCTGTTTAGGACTGCCTGTCTTGTCCCTCCCTATGTCCTCTAGCTTGGGTATTGGTTCCCAACAGTAATAACTCAAGCCGTGGACTCACCATATCTTAGGAAAGAAAAACAAAATGTATGCTTACCTGACAAATGTATTTATTTCCGGATATGGTGAGTCCACTTCCCCATCCTTTATTTTAAGACAGTTGTTCTTTTGACTATAACCTCAGGCACCTATACACCTTGTGTTACTTCTTTTTCTCCATTTCCCTTCGGTCGAATGACTGGGGTTTGTGGGTAAGAGAGTGATGCTTAGCAGTTTAACTGTGGTGCTCTTTGCCTCCTCCTGCTGGCCAGGAGTGACATTCCCAACAGTAATTACTCCCGCCGTGGACTCACCATATCCGGAAAGAAATATCAGGTAAGCATAAAATTGTTTTTGAGGTTAGTTTTTTTGTTGTTTTTTTTTTTTAAGGTAGTTAGGATTTTTTTGTAAATTTAAGTGGTATTTTAATTTTGGTTAAGTTAGGTTTTTTTGGTTAGGGGGTTTAGATGTTAGTTTATAACTTTGCGATGTGGGGGGATGGTGGTTTAGGGGTTGATAGTTTTAATTAGTGTTTGCGATGTGGGGGATGGTGGTTTAGGGGTTAATAGTTTTATTTAGTGTTTACGATATGGGGGTTGGCAGTTTTGTAAGTGTACTCTGTAATGTATTTTTGATGTGTTTTGTGCGACTTTTTAGTTTCTGAAAACAGTTTATCACAGCTCTTAGAATGCAGAAAGGATTGAAGCGTAAAGGCGATTGAGCTAGCACAATTGCGATTTCACTGCACTTGTAATATCAGTGGAATGAAAATGGCTCATGAAAATGCAATTGCACCAGCGTAAAACCTTTTGCCCCTCCCTTGTAATCTAGCCCAATATTGTTCTGGCTATAAAAAAATGTAAACTTCATCACAAATCACACTTTTATACTTTGAAAGGCGTACACAAACTAAAGGTGAGATTGCGAGTGGCATGCACGCGATATCGGGTTTATCGTGGCTGTTTGCGTGCGTCTGAAGTAGCGTTCATATTACAAGCTGAAAGTAAACGGATAGCATAGAGATACATACATATACATGTCTAAATATGTATATGTGTATATATATATATATATATATATATATATATTTGTTTAAATGTGCATACATATGTATTTATATGTGTATATATGTGCATTGGAGTCCTTTGCCGTTAAGTAGATTAAAACATGTAAAAGAGCATATTTATGCAATATTCATATTTAATAAAGTGTTATAGTGTTTATTTATTGTAAATATTCCACATTCCAATGTTCTGCACAAAGCAGAATATGTTCTATTTTTAAATAGCTATTTCTTTCATGTAATTAGCAAGAGTCCATGAGCTAGTGACGTATGGGATATACATTCCTACCAGGAGGGGCAAAGTTTCCCAAACCTCAAAATGCCTATAAATACACCCCTCACCACACCCACAATTCAGTTTTACAAACTTTGCCTCCTATGGAGGTGGTGAAGTAAGTTTGTGCTAGATTCTACGTTGATATGCGCTCCGCAGCAGGTTGGAGCCCGGTTTTCCTCTCAGCGTGCAGTGAATGTCAGAGGGATGTGAGGAGAGTATTGCCTATTTTGAATGCAGTGATCTCCTTCTACGGGGTCTATTTCATAGGTTCTCTGTTATCGGTCGTAGAGATTCATCTCTTACCTCCCTTTTCAGATCGACGATATACTCTTATTTATATACCATTACCTCTGCTGATTTTCGTTTCAGTACTGGTTTGGCTTTCTACAAACATGTAGATGAGTGTCCTGGGGTAAGTAAGTCTTATTTTCTGTGACACTCTAAGCTATGGTTGGGCACTTTGTTTATAAAGTTCTAAATATATGTATTCAAACATTTATTTGCCTTGACTCAGGATGTTCAACATTCCTTATTTTCAGACAGTCAGTTTCATATTTGGGATAATGCATTTGAATCATTCATTTTTTTCTTACCTTAAAAATTTGACTTTTTTTCCCTGTGGGCTGTTAGGCTCGCGGGGGCTGAAAATGCTTCATTTTATTGCGTCATTCTTGGCGCTGACTTTTTTGGCGCAAAAAATCTTTTCTGTTTCCGGCGTCATACGTGTCGCCGGAAGTTTCGTCATTTTTTACGTCCTTTTGCGCCAAAAATGTCGGCGTTCCGGATGTGGCGTCATTTTTGGCGCCAAAAAGCATTTAGGCGCCAAATAATGTGGGCGTCTTATTTGGCGCTAAAAAATATGGGCGTCGCTTTTGTCTCCACATTATTTCAGTCTCAAATTTTCTTTGCTTCTGGTTGCTAGAAGTTTGTTTATTGGCATTTTTTCCCATTCCTGAAACTGTCATTTAAGGAATTTGATCAATTTTGCTTTATATGTTGTTTTTTCTCTTACATATTGCAAGATGTCTCACGTTGCATCTGAGTCAGAAGATACTTCAGGAAAATCGCTGTCTAGTGCTGGAACTACCAAAGCTAAGTGTATCTGCTGTAAACTTTTGGTAGCTATTCCTCCAGCTGTTGTTTGTATTAATTGTCATGACAAACTTGTTAATGCAGATAATATTTCCTTTAGTAATGTACCATTGCCTGTTGCAGTTCCGTCAACATCTAAGGTTCAGAATGTTCCTGATAACATAAGAGATTTTGTTTCTGAATCCATCAAGAAGGCTATGTCTGTTATTCCTCCTTCTAGTAAACATAAAAAATCTTTTAAAACTTCTCTTTCTACAGATGAATTTTTAAATGAACATCATCATTCTGATTCTGATGACTCTTCTGGTTCAGAGGATTCTGTCTTATTCGTTCTTTACTTAAAGAAGTTCTAATTGCTTTAGAAATTGAGGATTCTGGTTCTCTTGATACTAATTCTAAACGTTTAGATAAGGTCTTTAAATCTCCTGTGGTTATTCCAGAAGTTTTTCCTGTTCCTAATGCTATTTCTGAAGTAATTTCCAGAGAATGGGATAAATTGGGTAATTCATTTACTCCTTCTAAACGTTTTAAGCAATTATATCCTGTGCCGTCTGACAGATTAGAATTTTGGGACAAAATCCCTAGAGTTGATGGGGCTATTTCTACCCTTGCTAAACGTACTACTATTCCTACGTCAGATGGTACTTCGTTTAAGGATCCTTTAGATAGGAAAATTGAATCCTTTCTAAGAAAAGCTTATCTGTGTTCAGGTAATCTTCTTAGACCTGCTATATCATTGGCTGATGTTGCTGCAGCTTCAACTTTTTGGTTGGAAACTTTAGCGCAACAAGTAACAGATCATGATTCTCATAATATTATTATCCTTCTTCAACATGCTAATAATTTTATATGTGATGCCATTTTTGATATTATCAGAGTTGATGTCAGGTTTATGTCTCTAGCTATTTTAGCTAGAAGAGCTTTATGGCTTAAAACTTGGAATGCTGATATGGCTTCTAAATCAACTCTACTTTCCATTTCTTTCCAGGGTAACAAATTATTTGGTTCTCAGTTGGATTCTATTATCTCAACTGTTACTGGTGGGAAAGGAACTTTTTACCACAGGATAAAAAATCTAAGGGTAAGAACAGGGCTAATAATCGTTTTCGTTCCTTTCGTTTCAACAAAGAACAAAAGCCTGATCCTTCATCCTCAGGAGCAGTTTCAGTTTGGAAACCATCTCCAGTCTGGAATAAATCCAAGCCTTCTAGAAAGGCAAAGCCAGCTTCTAAGTCCACATGAAGGTGCGGCCCTCATTCCAGCTCAGCTGGTAGGGGGCAGGTTACGTTTTTTCAAAGAAATTTGGATCAATTCTGTTCACAATCTTTGGATTCAGAACATTGTTTCAGAAGGGTACAGAATTGGTTTCAAGATGAGACCTCCTGCAAAGAGATTTTTTCTTTCCCGTGTCCCAGTAAATCCAGTGAAAGCTCAAGCATTTCTGAATTGTGTTTCAGATCTAGAGTTGGCTGGAGTAATTATGCCAGTTCCAGTTCTGGAACAGGGGATGGGGTTTTATTCAAATCTCTTCATTGTACCAAAGAAGGAGAATTCCTTCAGACCAGTTCTGGATCTAAAAATATTGAATCGTTATGTAAGGATACCAACGTTCAAAATGGTAACTGTAAGGACTATCTTGCCTTTTGTTCAGCAAGGGCATTATATGTCCATAATAGATTTACAGGATGCATATCTGCATATTCCGATTCATCCAGATCATTATCAGTTCCTGAGATTCTCTTTTCTGGACAAGCATTACCAGTTTGTGGCTCTGCCGTTTGGCCTAGCTACAGCTCCAAGAATTTTTACAAAGGTTCTCGGTGCCCTTCTGTCTGTAATCAGAGAACAGGGTATTGTGGTATTTCCTTATTTGGACGATATCTTGGTACTTGCTCAGTCTTTACATTTAGCAGAATCTCATACGAATCGACTTGTGTTGTTTCTTCAAGATCATGGTTGGAGGATCAATTCACCAAAAAGTTCATTGATTCCTCAGACAAGGGTAACCTTTCTGGGTTTCCAGATAGATTCAGTGTCCATGACTCTGTCTTTAACAGACAAGAGACGTCTAAAATTGATCTCAGCTTGTCGAAACCTTCAGTCACAATCATTCCCTTCGGTAGCCTTATGCATGGAAATTCTAGGTCTTATGACTGCTGCATCGGACGCGATCCCCTTTGCTTGTTTTCACATGCGACCTCTTCAGCTCTGTATGCTGAATCAATGGTGCAAGGATTACACAAAGATATCTCAATTAATATCTTTAAAACCGATTGTACGACACTCTCTAACGTGGTGGACAGATCACCATCGTTTAATTCAGGGGGCTTCTTTTGTGCTTCCGACCTGGACTGTAATTTTAACAGATGCAAGTCTCACAGGTTGGGGAGCTGTGTGGGGATCTCTGACGGCACAAGGAGTTTGGGAATCTCAGGAGGTGAGATTACCGATCAATATTTTGGAACTCCGTGCAATTTTCAGAGCTCTTCAGTTTTGGCCTCTTCTGAAGAGAGAATCGTTCATTTGTTTTCAGACAGACAATGTCACAACTGTGGCATACATCAATCATCAAGGAGGGACTCACAGTCCTCTGGCTATGAAAGAAGTATCTCAAATTTTGGTTTGGGCGGAATCCAGCTCCTGTCTAATCTCTGCGGTTCATATCCCAGGTATAGACAATTGGGAAGCGGATTATCTCAGTCGCCAAACGTTGCATCCGGGCGAATGGTCTCTTCACCCAGAGGTATTTCTTCAGATTGTTCAAATGTGGGAGCTTCCAGAAATAGATCTGATGGCGTCTCATCTAAACAAGAAACTTCCCAGGTATCTGTCCAGATCCCGGGATCCTCAGGCGGAAGCAGTGGATGCATTATCACTTCCTTGGAAGTATCATCCTGCCTATATCTTTCCGCCTCTAGTTCTTCTTCCAAGAGTAATCTCCAAGATTCTGAAGGAATGCTCGTTTGTTCTGCTGGTAGCTCCGGCATGGCCTCACAGGTTTTGGTATGCGGATCTTGTCCGGATGGCCTCTTGCCATCCGTGGACTCTTCCGCTAAGACCAGACCTTCTGTCGCAAGGTCCTTTTTTCCATCAGGATCTCAAATCCTTAAATTTAAAGGTATGGAGATTGAACGCTTGATTCTTGGTCAAAGAGGTTTCTCTGACTCTGTGATTAATACTATGTTACAGGCTCGTAAATCTGTATCCAGAGAGATATCTTATAGAGTCTGGAAGACTTATATTTCTTGGTGTCTTTCTCATCATTTTTCTTGGCATTCTTTTAAAATTCCGAGAATTTTACAGTTTCTTCAGGATGGTTTAGATAAAGGTTTATCCGCAAGTTCTTTGAAAGGACAAATCTCTGCTCTTTCTGTTCTTTTTCACAGAAAGATTGCTAATCTTCCTGATATTCATTGTTTTGTACAAGCTTTGGTTCGTATAAAACCTGTCATTAAGTCAATTTCTCCTCCTTGGAGTTTGAATTTGGTTCTGGGGGCTCTTCAAGCTCCTCCGTTTGAACCTATGCATTCATTGGACATTAAATTACTTTCTTGGAAAGTTTTGTTCCTTTTGGCGATCTCTTCTGCCAGAAGAGTCTCTGAATTATCTGCTCTTTCTTGTGAGTCTCCTTTTCTGATTTTTCATCAGGATAAGGCGGTGTTGCGAACTTCTTTTGAATTTTTACCTAAAGTTGTGAATTCCAACAACATTAGTAAAGAAATTGTGGTTCCTTCATTATGTCCTAATCCTAAGAATTCTAAGGAGAAATCGTTGCATTCTTTGGATGTTGTTAGAGCTTTGAAATATTATGTTGAAGCTACTAAGTCTTTCCGAAAGACTTCTAGTCTATTTGTTATCTTTTCCGGTTCTAGAAAAGGCCAGAAAGCTTCTGCCATTTCTTTGGCATCTTGGTTGAAATCTTTAATTCATCATGCCTATGTTGAGTCGGGTAAAACTCCGCCTCAAAGGATTACAGCTCATTCTACTAGGTCAGTTTCTACTTCCTGGGCGTTTAGGAATGAAGCTTCGATTGATCAGATTTGCAAAGCAGCAACTTGGTCCTCTTTGCATACTTTTACTAAATTCTACCATTTTGATGTATTTTCTTCCTCTGAAGCAGTTTTTGGTAGAAAAGTACTTCAGGCAGCGGTTTCAGTTTGAATCTTCTGTTTATGTTTTTCATTAAACTTTATTTTGGGTGTGGATTATTTTCAGCAGGAATTGGCTGTCTTTATTTTATCCCTCCCTCTCTAGTGACTCTTGCGTGGAAAGATCCACATCTTGGGTAATCATTATCCCATACGTCACTAGCTCATGGACTCTTGCTAATTACATGAAAGAAAACATAATTTATGTAAGAACTTACCTGATAAATTCATTTCTTTCATATTAGCAAGAGTCCATGAGGCCCGCCATTTTTTGTGGTGGTTATGATTTTTTTGTATAAAGCACAATTATTCCAATTCCTTATTTTATATGCTTTCGCACTTTTTTCTTATCACCCCACTTCTTGGCTATTCGTTAAACTGAATTGTGGGTGTGGTGAGGGGTGTATTTATAGGCATTTTGAGGTTTGGGAAACTTTGCCCCTCCTGGTAGGAATGTATATCCCATACGTCACTAGCTCATGGACTCTTGCTAATATGAAAGAAATGAATTTATCAGGTAAGTTCTTACATAAATTATGTTTTCTATATATATCTGTATATATATATATATATATATATACACACCTATATATGTAATCAAACAAATATACAGGTATAGAGATATAATGTACCAAAATGCCATCATATATATATATATATATAAATATATATATATATATAGAGAGAGAGAGAGAGAGAGAAATATGTATTTAACCCCTTAAGGATCGGACATTTCAGACTAAAACTTCCCCAAAAGACCAGAGCATTTTTGCCATCACTACATTTAAACAGAAATAGAGCCTTTTTATTTTTACCTATCAAAATTATTAGACAATGCAAAGTATTGATCCAGGCCCATATTGGTATATTTCATGCCACCATTTCACCACCAAATGCGATCAAATAAAAAAAATTGTTAACTTTTTCACAAACTTTAGGTTTCTCACTGAAATTATTTACAAACAGCTTGTGCAATCATGGCACAAATGGTTGTAAAAGCTTCTCTGAGATTCCCTTTGTTCAGAATAAGCAGACATATATGGCTTTGCCATTGCTTTTTGGTAATTATTAGAAGGCTGCTAATTGCAGCTGCACACCACATAGTGAAGGGGTTAATCAGGTAGCTTGCAAGGTTAATTTTAGCTTTAGTGTAGCTTTACCCTCCCACCTGACACTTCCCACCCCTGATCCCTAGCTCTCTTCCCTCCCCCACCCCCAATGGTCACCCCTGTCCTAAGTACTGGCATATAGTCTGCCAGTATGAACATATAATGCTTTTTTTTTTTAATAAAACTTTTATTTTTTAAATGTTCTGCAGTGTAGGATCCCCCCTTACCCCCAACCTCTATGATCCCCCCAAACAGCTCTCTAAACCTCCCCCTCTACCTATTAGCTTCCATCTTAGGTACTGGCAGCTGTCTGCCAGTACCCAGTTTGCTATAATTTTTCTTTATTTAAAAAAAAAAAATGTAGTGTAGCTGCCCCCCATCATTACCCTACCCCTCTCCCTCCCAGATCCCTTTCCCACCCTCTTATACCCTTTCCGCTATATGAGCCCCCTTTCCCTCCTTCCCCTCCTCCCCCCTCCCTACTTCCCACTCACTGCCTCTGTAAACTTTTTTTTTTCCGTAGCTTAGTGGTCCCACCCACCCCCTCCAGTGATGGACCACCCACCTGCCTTCCTCCTAACCCTCCCACACCACCAAGAATCGTCCCTCTCTGCATCAGTAAATCTGCCCGTCTATTTATGCACTGCCCCATTTATGGGGCATGCATAAATAGTGCGATCTCACTACTTTTAGCGAGATCACGGCAGAGAGAGGCCCAGGAGAGCAGCTTCGTACAGGGTATGATGCTGGTCCTTAATGGGTTAAGAATAAATAGAACATGTTCTGCTGTGTAAAAATCATTGGAATGGGAAATATTCATATTTCCATGTTGGGTTAGTGCACTTGATAATATGTGATCTGGTTTGCGGGAGCGGGAGTGTTACATTTTGTAATTCCCAAATCACAACTATGTTCCTTCTCAAATTAGTTTGTTTTCCTATACCCACCAATCAAAAAGGTCCATGTTGTTGTGTATGGTTGTTATCTTCTCCATAATCAGATGAGCTTTTGCTCCGAAGATCATACCATGGCTTACATTTTTTCTTTAATCAAGTTTATTTTATTTTCTCATGTAGACGTATTTGAGCCCCTTTATGAGACCTACTTGTGTTCTCTAAATAAGATTTCTCTTAAACAGATTTAGGGTGCCCCCCTTTTATCAAATTAGGTTTTCTCTGCCAGTTTAATCCTTTTTGTCTATCCTTGGTTATCAATGCAAACTCTGTTAGACAATATGTCCTACTCCTTTCTATGATCTGAATATAAATCCTCATATCTCATATACAGATGGCTAGAATAGGAAGCGATGGAGTTAAGCTTGTTGTTTCTGATCTGAACATTTCTATTTAATTCCTGTAAGTTATGGTTTTCTCTTTTCTTCCCCATATGATTGTTTTTCCTTGTGTAATTGGCGAGGTCTGGTCCATTTTAACGGTAATGCACCGTGCAGAGCCTCACTAATCAAGGGGGCTGGAAAACATGCAGCTGTTTGTGACATGAAATAATCAAATTTCTATATTTATCCCAGGCTGCTTGAAAACTGCATGGTATAGGTGTGATGGGCCTTAATCACCAGCTTTCATTTTCCTTGCAGATAAATTGGTCAAATGGGTTTTCTTACACTCCCTTTGGATAAGCTGTAGGATGAATTATATATGTTTAACACTTTGGTGTTGAAGGAATCTGCAGTCTTATGTCCTTGGTGATTCCTACTTGATACTCCCAGAACTTGTTTGTGTTATAATTAAGAACTGAATTCATGAATTGTAACATGAGGTGTACGTGTATTTAATGTCCAAAGAGCTAAAGTACAAGATAATGGTCCAGATTACAAGTGGAGTGCTAAATATCGCTTTAATGAATGCGATATTTACACTCCACTTTGTAATACCAGCGCACATTAGCATGGTATTACAAGTTCATAGCAATGCGAATGCGACCTTGCGTTCGCATCGCTAGGAACGCAAGGTCGCACGCTTCCATAAGCTCCTATGGGAGCCTCGTTCTGATGCCGTCAGAGTAAGTCTCACAGGGATTGCAGTAAATATAAATATATATGCTGATATACCTATGTATGTATGTGTTAATATCTGTACATACACATATTAACACATAAATATATATTTTTATATTAATTTATATATATTTATTGGGAACACACAGTTCCCATAGACCGTAATGTAAAGGCACTTTTTAGTGCCGTTTTTTTATAACACCCCACTCCCACCAACTTTAGCCCCAAAATACTGCCTAGTGTAGTAATTTTATTAAAAAATAAAGATGCTGCCATCTTTTTTTTAGTAAACTACACTAGACAGTATTTTCGGTCCATTCGGGGCACATTTACACAATTAACCAGAGCTTGCGGTAGCAATAATCAGACACTTGTAATGGCTGATTAATTATTGTGCGCCTGCAAACAGGCAAATTTAGCTCTCCACTTGTAATCTATCCCTATGTGTTCACAGAAAAAAAAAAATAACTTATAAATCCTAGTGGCAGTTTGAGGTGTGTGTGGAAGCTATGCCCCACCATTCTTTACCTAGGTAGCCTCAAATAATCTTGTTAGTTGAATGGGATAGCTCAGATATGGGTGTGTGTTTGTTCCAAAGTCTGGTGCAAGACAATTCTAAACGTACAGTCCCTGAATACAAAGCTCCAAATGGTCCTATATTTACTCTGTTTCACTGTACCTTCCATCATTTTCACCTAAATGGACAGGATACATCAATTTTCATTTAACTGTATATAATAGACACTGCTATAAAGAATCATATGTACAGATACTTGTATATAAATTCAGTATAAAACCTTTTCAAAACGTACTTAGAAGCTCCCAATTTAGCATTGTTGATGAGGTTAGGCTGGGACACACACTAAAAGGTGCTGAGAGGCAGAACCCCCTCCCCTACATTTGAAAAGACCCATTATACAAACAGAAGCAATCTGAAGTCTGTATACATTAGTAAACATCTAAAACTTTGGAGCTTGGTTAGGAGTCTAAAAATCAGCACAATGTTTTTTCAAAATAAGCAAAATGATACATTTTTACAAAAACACTCCCAGATGGGCTATATAAATGATCATCTACAAAACATTTATGCAAATAAAAATCTAGTGCACAATGTCCCTTTAACTATAAATGTCCAGACCACCAAGTCGCAACGCCTGGACTGAACTAACCCTGGGGGTACCACATGTGCATTTGAAGGTGCATATCCCACCCACAAGCAACCCCATGGAACTTCCACTTCTGTGCACTATTAGCTACTAATTGTGGTTTATATTGGGCAATTTGCCTTTGAGAAAAATTGGGCCTTTGCATTCTACTGACTCAGGAAATAGGGCTGGTCTTCATATTTTTCTAGGGCTGCTTTTTATTCCCAGTCCGGTCCTGGCTGTTTCCATATTTTAAATGTTAATTATTTTTTTTTAGTTTGATCCCTAGTTCCCCACCGCACTTTACAATTGCAACTTTATTGTGCCCAAAGTGGGAAATGTTGTGAGTTATTTCATTTAGATATTCTGACATCACTTCAATGGTTTGATAATGGCAACCTTAAATTAAATGAATCCCTTTAAAATGCTGATAATGCAAAGCAACACATTGACAGTAGCTGATGAATGAGGGCGTCTCCTGTCATTAAATTTGCAGCTGTAAACAATGTCGTAATAACAGACACAAATATTACTCACTCCATCTGCTTGTTAAAAATACACTTTTAGCAGTAGATACATTCTGGCAATATTTGTATTTTCATCATTCTTTACAAATAAGAACATTCGGCCATACCATTAATAGACTACACTAAAGAGCTCTTAAAGGGATATAAAATAACATTTTTATTTTATGATTCAGATAGAGCACATGAATGATTCTAAACAACTTCCCAATTGAATTCTATGATTTAATTTGCTTTGCTCTCTTGCGCCTAGATTTAGAGTTCTGTGTTAGTCGTCCTAACCAGCGTTAGGGGGTCCTAACGCTGGTTTTTACCGCCCGCTGGTATTTAGAGTCAGTCATGAAAGGGTCTAACGCTCACTTTCCAGCCGTGACTTTTCCATACCTAGATTTAGAGTTCTGTGTTAGTCGTCCAAACCAGCGTTAGGGGGTCCTAACGCTGGTTTTTACCACCCGCTGGTATTTAGAGTCAGTCATGAAAGGGTCTAACGCTCACTTTCCAGCCGTGACTTTTCCATACCGCAGATCCCCTTACGTCAATTGCGTATCCTATCTTTTTCAATGGGATCTTTCTAACGCCGGTATTTAGAGTCTTGGCTGAAGTGAGCATTAGAAATCTAACGACAAGACTCCAGCCGCAGAAAAAAGCCAGGAGTTAAGAGCTTTCTGGGCTAACGCCGGTTCATAAAGCTCTTAACTACTGTGCTCTAAAGTACAATAACACCCATAAACTACCTATGTACCCCTAAACCGAGGTCCCCCCACATCGCCGCCACTCTAATACATTTTTTAACCCCTAATTTGCCGACTGCACACTGCCGCCACCTACATTATCCCTATGTACCCCTAATCTGCTGCCCCTAACATCGCCGACCCCTACATAATATTGATTAACCCCTAATCTGCCCCCCCCCAACGTCGCCGCTACCTACCTACAATGATTAACCCCTAATCTGCCGACCGGACCTCACCGCTACTATAATAAAGTTATTAACCCCTAATCAGCCTCACTCCCGCCTCAAAAACCTTATAATAAATAGTATTAACCCCTAATCTGCCCACCTAACTTCAAGTATTAACCCCTAATCTGCCGACCGGACCTCACCACTACTATAATAAATGTATTTACCCCTAAAGCTAAGTCTAACCCTAACACTAACACCCCCCTAAGTTAAATATCATTTAAATCTAACGAAATAAAATAAATCTTATTAAATAAATTATTCCTATTTAAAGCTAAATACTTACCTGTAAAATAAACCATAATATAGCTACAATATAAATAATAATTATATTGTAGCTATTTTAGGATTAATATTTATTTTACAGGCAACTTTGTATTTATTTTAACCAGGTACAATAGCTATTAAATAGTTAATAACTATTTAATAGCTACCTAGATAAAATAATTACAAAATTACCTGTAAAATAAATCCTAACCTAAGTTACAATTAAACCTAACACTACACTATCAATAAATAAATTAAATAAACTACCTACAATTACCTACAATTATATCAACTAAACTAAATTACAAAAACAAACAAACACCAAATTACAAAAAATAAAAAAAGATTACAAGAATTTTAAACTAATTACACCTACTCTAAGCCCCCTAAAAAAATAACAAAGCCCCCCAAAATAAAAAAATGCCCTACCCTATTCTAAAATAAAAATTGTAAAGCTCTTTTACCTTACCAGCCCTTAAAAGGGCCTTTTGCGGGGCATGCCCCAAAGAATTCTGCTCTTTTGCCTGTAAAAAAAAACATACAATACCCCACCAACATTACAACCCACCACCCACATACCCCTAATCTAACCCAAACCCCCCTTAAATAAACCTAACACTAAGCCCCTGAAGATCTTCCTACCTTGTCTTCACCACGCCGGGTATCACTGATCCGTTCAGAAGAGGGTCCGAAGTCTTCCTCCTATCCGGCAAGAAGAGCTCCTCCAGAGGGTCCAAAGTCTTCATCCTATCCGGGCAGAAGAGGACATCCGGACCGGCAGACATCTTCATCCAAGCAGCATCTTCTATCTTCTTTCATCCGGCGCGGAGCGGGACCATCTTCAAGCAGCCGACGCAGAGCCATCCTTCTTCACAGACGGACTAACGACGAATGAAGGTTCCTTTAAGGGACGTCATCCAAGATGGCGTCCCTCGAATTCTGATTGGCTGATAGGATTCTATCAGCCAATCGGAATTAAGCTAGGAAAAATCTGATTGGCTGATTGAATCAGCCAATCAGATTCAAGTTAAATCCGATTGGCTGATCCAATCAGCCAATCAGATTGAGCTCGCATTCTATTGGCTGTTCCGATCATTGGCTAATGTTGGGGGGGGGGTATTGTATGTCTTTTTTTACTGGCAAAAGAGCAGAATTCTTTGGGGCATGCCCCGCAAAAGGCCCTTTTAAGGGCTGGTAAGGTAAAAGAGCTTTACAATTTTTATTTTAGAATAGGGTAGGGCATTTTTTTTATTTTGGGGGGCTTTGTTATTTTTTTAGGGGGCTTAGAGTAGGTGTAATTAGCTTAAAATTCTTGTAATCTTTTTTTATTTTTTGTAATTTGGTGTTTGTTTGTTTTTGTAATTTAGTGTTTGTTTGTTTTTGTAATTTAGTTTAGTTGATATAATTGTAGGTAATTGTAGGTAGTTTATTTAAAGGTTTAAGTGTTACTTAGGTTAGGATTTATTTTACAGGTAATTGTGTAATTATTTTATCTAGGTAACTATTAAATAGTTATTAACTATTTAATAGCTATTGTACCTGGTTAAAATAAATACAAAGTTGCCTGTAAAATAAATATTAATCCTAAAATAGCTACAATATAATTATTATTTATATTGTAGCTATATTAGGGTTTATTTTACAGGTAAGTATTTAGCTTTAAATAGGAATAATTTATTTAATAAGATTTATTTTATTTCGTTAGATTTAAATTATATTTAACTTAGGGGGGTGTTAGTGTTAGGGTTAGACTTAGCTTTAGGGGTTAATACATTTATTATAGTAGCGGTGAGGTCCGGTCAGCAGATTAGGGCTTAATAATTGTAGGTAGGTAGCGGCGACATGGGGGGGGGGCAGATTAGGGGGTAATAAATATAATATAGGGGTCGGCGGGGGTTTGGGGCAGCAGATTAGGGGTACATAGGGATAACGTAGGTTGCGGTGGTGTACGGAGCGGCAGATTAGGGGTTAGAAATAATATGCAGGGGTCAGCGATAGCGGGGGCGGCAGATTAGGGGTTAATAAGTGTAAGGTTAGGGGTGTTTAGACTCGGGGTACATGTTAGGGTGTTAGGTGCAGACATAGGAAGTGTTTTCCCATAGGAAACAATGGGGCTGCGTTAGGAGCTGAACGCTGCTGTTTTGCAGGTGTTAGGTTTTTTTCAGCACAAACTGCCCCATTGTTTCCTATGGGGGAATCGTGCACGAGCACGTTTTTGAAGCTGGCCGCGTCCGTAAGCACTGCTGGTATTTAGAGTTGCAGTGGCGGTAAATTATGTTCTACGCTCCCTTTTTGGAGCCTAACGCAACCCTTCTGTGAACTCTAAATACCAGCGGTATTTAAAAGGTGCGGGGGGAAAAATACACACGTAGCTAACGCACCCCTTTGGCCGCAGATCTCTAAATCTAGGCGTGAGTATCCTTTATTAAAAAGAATACTAGGTAGGCTCAGGAGCAGCAAAGCACTTCTGGGAGCTAGCTGCTGATTGGTAATTTCCCATATATGCCTCTTGTTAGTGGCTTACCTGATGTGTTCAGCTATCTCCCAGTTGTGCATTGCTCCTCCTTTAATGAAGGAGCAAAGAGAACAAAGCACATTTAATAATTGAAGTAAATTGGAAAGTTGTTTAAAATAGTATGATCTATCTAAATCACAAAAGAAAATGGAAAATCTAGTTTGACTAATGGCCACTCATGAACCCAAAAAGAAAGAATTAGAAAACTATATTGTCTAAATATTCTGTCATTAGTGTAGTGTATTACATATAGATAGCTGAAGAATAGAAAGGAGGAAGTCTGTAGAATATGGAAAGAGTACCATATGCCAGCAATGTTACAATATCTTTCAAATGCTAATATATATAACAGCATTTTATATATATATATATATATATATATATATATATATATATATATATATATATATATATATATATATATATACATACACACACACATATATATATACAGTATTTATATATATATATATATATATATATATATATATATATATATATATAGTAAAGAAAAGTGTCTTGCATGTATAAAAAGTTTCCAATTTACTTCTATTATTAAATTAGCTTTGTTCTAATGTTATTCTTTGTTGAAGAGATATCTAGATAGGTAGCGTGCACGTGTCTGGAGTACTACATGACAGGAAATAGGGCTGCGATCTAGTGCTCTTGCTAATGTATAACATTGTTACAAAACTGCTGCCATATAGTGCTGCAGGCATGTGCACACTCCTGAGCTTACATTCCTGCATTCAACAAAAAACGAAGTAAATCTGATAATTGAAGTAAATTGAAAATTTGCTTTAAATTGTATTTTCTATCTGAATTATGAAAGAAAATATGGGGGTTTTGTGTCCCTTTAAGCAGGTGCAATTCTAAAGAGCTGTACATATACTGTAGAAACTACCTAACAGTAAATTAACCTCAGTTCACTTTCCTGCTCCTGTTCATTTTTATTTACCTGTGAAAAATATATATATATTTTTTCAATTCGAGAACCCAAGGTATTGATCTAGGCCCATTTTGCTATATTTCATGCCATCATTTCACCACCAAATGCGATCATATATAAAAAATGAACTTTTTCACAAACTTTGGGTTTCTCACGGAAATCATTTACATACCGCTTGTGCAATCATGGCACAAATAATTGTAAAAGCTTCTCTGGGATCCCTTTTGCTCAGAAATAGCAGACATATATGGCTCTGTCATTGGTTTTTGGTAATCAGGTCGCTAATTGCAGCTGCGCACCACACTTTTATTCCCAGCAGTGAAGGGGTTAATCAGGTAGCTTGTAAGGTTAATTTTAGCTTTAGTGTAGAGATTACCCTCCCACCTGACACATTCCACCCCCTGATCCCTACCTGATCCCTCCCAAACAGCTCTCTTCCCTCCCTCACCCCCCCACCGGTCACCACTGTATTAGGTACTGGCATTTATTTATTATACAAATATATATAGACATATCCATCTATAAAACATATATAACTTTTTTTCTAAGTGAGGAACATAGGAATTTAAAGTATTTCTATTCAATACACATTAAATCATGTTTTGATATAAATGTATCAAGCCCTCTTGTAATATAATTCTTTTTGTGATAATAGTATTTAATAGCATTTAAATTGCTTCTTTTGACAAATATGGTGGACTAAATTGAATACATAATTTTAAAGGGACAGTATACTGTAAAATAGTTTTTCCCTTAATGTGTTTACAATTGCTTTTTTTACCAACTGCAGAGTATAAAATGTATGAAAATTAGCCTTTTAAGGTTTATTTCTGTATATTAAAGCTCTGATTTTGTGTTTTGAAGCCACAGCCTAATAAAATAGGTTGAGCTTGTAGGTATAATCAGATCTCATTACTGTATCACATTGTGCACATATACCTGCTTCTTTATCTTATATCTGTCCTTAAAACAATCACCAATACTTTGAGAGAACAATGGAAAATCAACATTTTATTACCTTATCTCTGCTTTCTCACACTGGGAGTGTAATTTCTTCTGCTGGCTGTGTTTACAAAGCTTATCTATAGCTGGTACGCGCGGCCACAAACTTTCAGAATAGGTGGGGATAGCACATGCTAAATTAACAATTTCAAATGCCAATATAAGGGTAAAGGAGCTACTTGTAAACAATTTAATACACTGCAGCAGGTAAAGTGGATCATTGGGAACAAATTAAAGGGGAGAAAATGTTTGAGTAAACTGTCCCTTTAATAGATGTAATAAGTGAAACAATAATAATAGGAGAAAAGGAGACACAGAGGCACCAATATGGCCTAGTAACGTCTGCACAATAATAGAACAATAATGTGATATTCACTCACAAAGGTGGAGCACCCAAAAGTGCAAGCGGTGCAGGCTGGATCAATTAGCAGTGGTCCAGCTCACTGTGTGCCCACGACGGAGACACTGGAACAAAGGCCAGCAGACAGCAACCAGATTCCTATTCCTGTTAGTGGCATAAAACTAAATCCATAGCCCAGTACAGTTTTGATATACGATATAAGTAATTAATGGTCAAACTTACACACAGTAGCGCACCTCCAGGTGCAATAAAAGCAGGCTGGGACCCTTCAGTCGCCCAACAGACCGTAACCAGGTGTAGAGAGTGACCATCCACCGGCCACACAGTATAAATCAAAAAGAGATTTGGAAAAGATACTCCAAGAAAAAGCAGCAAGTGTATCAAAAAGTATATATTTATTTGTAAAACAAAGCTACGCGTTTCTCAGCCTCCAAAAGGGCTGTTTCCTCAGGCTAACAAATATATATATATATATATAGACATATCCATCTAAAAACAAAAATAACTTTTTTTTCTAAGTGAGGAACATAGGAATTTAAAGTATTTCTATTCAAAACACATTAAACCATGTTTTGATATAAATGTATCAAGCCCTCTTTTAATATAATTCTTGTTGTGATAATAGTATTTAATAGCATTTTAAACTGCTTCTTTTGACAAATATGGTGGACTAAATTGAATACATCATTTTAATAGATGTAATAAGTGAAACAATAATAATAACCTGTTGTCTAAATTTTATATGTGATCATTATTCACAACTTAAAGGGACAGTTAACTAATTTTTTTTTATTGCTTTAAAAGATATATAATCCCTTTATTACCCATTCCCCAGTTTTGCACAGAAAACACTGTTAAATTAATATACTTTTTTACCTCTGTGATTACCTTGTATCTAAGCATCTTCTGACTGCCCCCTGATCACATGACTTTATCTATTCGCTTGCATTTAAGCCACTTAGTGCTGTGTTGTTAGAATCCATGGGCGTCAGCACAATGCACAAATACAAAAGCATGTGATCATGGGGCTTTCTTTAGGGACTTAGAAACAGACAGAAATTTAGAGGTTTAAATGTTATAAAGTATATTAATATAACCATGTTTTTTGTGCAAAGCTGGGAAATGGGTAGTGAAGGCGTTATCTATCTTTTTAAACAATAACAATTTGTGTGTTGGTTGTCATTTTAAATAACCATTTTTTTTAATGAATTAATCTTTACAATATCAGGCAAACAAACATGCTATTGCAATTATTTGCTACTGAACAAAGCCACAATAGAAGAAATATTCCCTGACAGTGAATCACTACTAACTTGCTACTAATGTCACTGTCAGTTTTTTTTTGCTTTGCATACATATGAGGGTTCATTCAAATGATTTCCAGTTATTGGTTAAACCCATACTAATATTTGTACACTAATACTTGCTGTAAGAATTCAGAAGATCGTTTCTAGGTCTGATCATGTTGTTTGGTGAACTGATTTTTACAGCACTGGTCATAAATGTTCTTTTTTTTTTCTCACAGCGAACAGATTGTACTGGCTGCTGGTTTTTATTCTGTTTTATATTTGTTGTGTATATCTCTAGTGATATAGTTGTTTAGTACTAACATTTACAAGACATTGCTGTTGAAGAGCCCTGCCTACTTAAGAGCAAGCACCCACCTCCCAGTAAACTGATAAACCATAACATAGCACAGAGACTGTCAGTTTTTCCTAAGCTGTTGCACAGTGTACTTCCAGGAACATGTTTGAGCAGGGTTAAATATTTATCTCACAACAAGAAAGCAACATCCTGCACAATCACCTTCTGTACCACAGATTTGGTGAATTTAAGAGCAGAGATTTAGCCAAGACTTGCACCTGAGACGATCTGCTAGAGGACTAGGAAGAAGAAGACTTTGGGGGTTTAACTGTATCTTTGGGGAACTGGACAATACAAACAGATTAAACCTTTTGAGAACTGAACATTGAAATGTGTTAAGATGAGTGAGTTGTATTTTCTCTCACTTTTTATCTGCTGAAATATTTATTTGCTTAGAGTTTTTCAAGATGACTCTTAATTACTCATTGTCATCCACTGAGTCCTCTGCTTGGAATGCTTCCCAAGATGACGCTTTTGAAGGCATTGGTGGCATTGATTTGGACGATGGTGCAACCATACCAACTTATGGTTTACCAAGCTACAGGATTCTCATTTCCACTGTCTACTCATTGGTCTGTGCAATGGCGTTATTGGGGAACATTACTGTCATGTATTTAATCAGGGCAAAAAGATCAACAGGACTTTCTGCCATTGATGTTTTTGTCTTCTGTTTGGCCATAACAGACATCCAGTTCACCCTCACATTGCCGTTCTGGGCTGCAGATGCAGTTCTAGATTTCAGTTGGCCTTTTGGACACCTCATGTGCAAAATTGTGCTTACTATTACTGTCCTGAATTTTTATTCAACTATTTTTCTACTTTCTGCCATGGCAATTACTAGGTACTGGTCAGTGGCATCAGCCTTGAGGCCAAGGTGTAGAGTGTCCAGTTCTGTTGCCAAGTGGATAAGTTTGGCTCTTTGGATTTTTGCTGTTTTGGCCACTATTCCAACCACCATCTTTGCCACCACTAGCAAAATCATGAAGGATGAGCTATGTATTCTCAAATTCCCAACAAATAAGTGGCTTGCAACTTACCATCTCCAGAAGCTCATCATTGGATTTATTATTCCTTTGGTGATGATCACTTCATCTTATTGTATGTTGCTGAAGTTTCTCAAACAGCACAATGTTAATGCAAACAACCACCAGAGGCAAAGCAAGATTACCAACTCTATACAACTGGTAATCACGGTTTTCTTTGTTTGTTGGTTTCCAAATCTTGCAGCCATCTTTTGGGGGATTCTCATTAAGTTTGAAGTTGTTCAATGGAGTGTTGCACATTATTATTTCCACACCTATGTATTTCCAATAACTATTTGCTTGGCACATAGTAACAGCTGTTTAAACCCAATAATTTATTGCCTGATGAGAAAGGAGTTTAGGAAAGCGCTGAAGGCTACTTTTTGGAAAATATCAACACTGCTAGCCTCATATTGGCCATCTAGTCCTAGGAAAGGGCAGGATACCAACCAGGAGACCACAATGCCCCTTTATAGGACAACAAGCTTCAATCGTACAGGTAGCAAAGACTATGCTGTAGCCTCTCAAACTACTCTCACTGTACTGCAAGATTTCAACATAAAGGAACAACCCAACACTGAGCACAGAGAACAAGACACTCTGATAAAATCCATTCCACATTAATCCAATGATCGTAAATGCTGTAGGTATCAACTGTAAAAATCTTTATAATGTGACAACAGATTCACTGTATGTCAATAAGAAGATATTAGTCATACAATATTAATACACTAGATTGTATCTCTCATGTTAGCAAAGCATGCAATATACTCCATTATCAAAAGATCTCATGCATTCATACGTACTTACAAACATCAATAGGAGCAATTTGTCTAATGTTGCAGAATATTCTCGGTAAAGCACAGACGTACTGAACCACACTTAATAAATAATTGAGTCAGTAGCACAGGCTTTTAGCTGTATTTTTTTGCAGTCTATGTTCTGCAATCAATGCTACTAAGGATTTAAAACTGTTTATTGCACTTGTTTTCCTTACAGAGCGTGAAGTCTATTGATTACAAAACGCCCCCCCCCCCCCATGATTAACACGTAGGACACAATGAGTCATTTAACAAGTGAGGTTTGCATAATTTCATTTACATAAAGTATAAGTAACAAACAGTATCTGCAAATCAAAAGACAGATCTAAAATATTGTAACTGAAATTCCTATGGGACTTATTCATTAAGATCTGAATTGCCTTGAGTTAGTTTAACAGCAAGTATAATGTATTATATGCTTAATATTTAACATCTAACTGAAACAGTTGCCTTTGATTTTAACACTATAGCTGCCAGACAGGGCTACAATGTGTTGCAACACCATTTGTCAAAGCTCTCTGGCAATCAAGAGGTTAAAAAATAGTAAATACTGGCTGTATATAGAACCTTATTTTGTTCCAATTTTCTTCATTAATGATATATACTCCATATTCACAGCTTGAAGTGCTTTGTCAATTAGCACTAGTGAAGGAAACTAGCAGCATGATCAGGTGCTTTATATTTGTCCACAAAGGAATGTGATTAACACACCATGCCACATATTAACATACCAAACTGTGCGGAGAATAAAATGTGTTATATCTCAAGAATAACTGTTAAATTAGATTTTGAATCACACATACATATGCTGAGAAACATGCTTCAAACCAATATTTGGATAGGAATGTCAAAATAAAACTTGCATGTTTCAGATAGCGCATATAATTTGAATACACTTTTAAGTTTACTTCTACATGTGCTTCATTCTATTGGTATCCTTTGTTGAAAAAGAATACACACATATCCTACACTAGTGGGAGCTAGCTGCTGATTGGTACCTGTATACATTTGTCTCTTGTGATTGGCTAACTAGTGTGTTCAGCTGGCTGCCAGTACCGCAATGCTGTTCCTTCCGCAAAGGATAACAAGATAATGAAGCAAATTTTAAATAGAAGTAAATTGGAGTTGTTTGAAATTGTATGTTCTGTCCAAATTATGAAAATTTGGGTGTTTCCTGTCCCTTTAACTAATACAGAGTTGTACAGCACTGCATGATATTTCTGGACACTATACATAATTGATAATTAGTTACTTGTCCTATCAGTGGTGTCCAACCCTTTCAAACTGAAGCACAACACTTAAAGGGATACGGAATCCAAGAATGTTCTTGCTATTCTTTGTTGAAGAGATACCCAGGTAGGTGTCTGGAGGAAATAGTGCTGCCATCTAGTGATCTTGCAAATGTATTCTCGCAAAACTGCTACCATATAGTGCTCTACACTTGCACGCTTCTGTGCTTACATCACCGCCTTTTAACAAAAGATACTAAGAGAACAAAGAAAATTTGATAATATGAATAATTTAGAACATTAAAACTGCATGCTCTATATCAGTTTTTCTCAACCACGGTCCTCAAGTACTCTCAACATGCCAGGTTTTCATTATAGCTGAACTAGAGTGCAGGTGAAGTAATCAGCTCATGGGTGAGGGCAGGTTGGTTACCATGGCTACTGCTGATTATTTCACCTGAGCTCTAGTTCAGCTATAATGAAAACCTGGGCTGTTGGGGGTACCTGAGGACCGCGGTTGAGAAACACTGCTCTATCTGAGTCATGAAAGAAAAATTGTGGGTTTCATGTAGGGTTGCCACCTCAGTCATGTTTTCCTGGACACTTATGAGTTACACATGCTGCGGGGTGTGCAGGGAGGAACATGTATTGTGTTTCTGGACAGCACTATTCATATTCCTCCCTGCACACCCTGTTGCATGTGTAACTTATAAGTGTTCTGTATTTTAAGGGACAGGTGGCAACCCTAGTTTCATGTCCATTTATTATTTGTTACCATTAGTACAAATGCAACAACTAGTTGATATACACACAGATTCATTATCATTTCGGTCCTTTGGGAGAGGACAGGAATTTCTGAGACAGTTGCTCTGCTTGGTGGTGAGCCTGTGTGTTGTAGCTGGGAAGACAAACAGAAATCATGCAGGATCACAGCTAAATGCTGCACTTTATAGCCACCCATACACGTGCAGCACTACACATTACATGCACAAGATAAACAGACCGGTCAGTGGCCCATTGGTCTTACACTGGAGAACCTTATGTTAGATCAAAGCTCCATACATTATAGTCTAGCTGAAATTCTTATCAACACTTTTTATCTATAACATTCTCCATTAAAGTCTGTC
This sequence comes from Bombina bombina, assembly GCF_027579735.1. NCBI lineage: Eukaryota > Metazoa > Chordata > Amphibia > Anura > Bombinatoridae > Bombina > Bombina bombina. Next base: position 1,387,312,905 of record NC_069499.1, read on the forward strand.
TTGGAATGCTCACAGATAAATCCTTTAATAAGCTTTTCAGGTAGAGTAGAATCTAGCCCAGCAATTGTATTTCACATTGCATGTTTCTAACATACATGTAAAGCCTATCTTCTACTATTTCATTTTTACGACTGGAAAATCCACAATTTTCAGACCTAAATTACAGAAAATGTGTTTACTGTCCCTTTAACTAAGTAGCCCATCGGACAGCACTGTGTGTATGTACAGAAAGAATACAGAATAACCTTTCACTTTACATTGCTAAAGCATAAATAAATCATTTTCTGTTGGACCATCTTTTTATTTGTACCCAAGTTATTTACCATGATGTGACTGATATTATTCCCTCTAGCTTCATTGCTTACAATATATTCTTTCATTGTCTATTCAGGAAGAGCTTGTGCTGAAGATCATATCGACAATAGCAAATTGTAGAACATTATCTGGGAGGTTACATTACCTACAAAACATGTCTGCTTTATTGCTTTATGGACTTGTAATGTGAAGAAGAACCATCTTATTGTACTAGGCTCTTTCCTAGGTATAAGTCAGAATCAGTGGACTGTGAAAATGAATTGTGTATATATGCTTATTATATATCTGTATATAGAAAAAAACGTGTTTGTTCTAAAACAGATTTTTCAAGCTCTAGACTTGTTAAATAAGGAAAAATTGTATAACTGAACACATCCAATAAAGATGTTGAAACCTTTCAACTAATTAATGTTGTTTTAGATTGTTTAATAAGTGCAGTAATATGGTTGCCAACTGTCTCCATAAATACTGGATAGCCGGTGGGTGATCTGGTGAGACGTATGTTGGGTATTTACCTTAGGTCTAACCCCATTGTCTACAGCCCCTGACAGTTATATGCCCATAAAAGTCTTCAGATTAGACCTACAGCCCTGTCCATCAGCCATACGCCAAAATCAGTTATCATATTAGACCTAATCATTTAAGTATCCAGAAATTTGACAGATATTCTACTAGATAACCTGTTGAAATACTGGACCGTCCAGTTAAATATTAGACACCTGGCAACCCTAAAACGTGTTTTAAACACAATTGCTATCCAATTCTGTATACATATTGTTTTATGATAGAGATCTTGCACTATATAATGTGTATAAATTATATAGTTTGAAAATGCAGAAATGCAGCCAACATAGATATAAAAAACAACGTGAAGAGCAAAATCATTTTAAAAAGTGTTATCCCACACATATCTTCATAGTCAGCATTGAAATCTTACATTGCACCTACTTCATAATGACAGTAAAGATTATAGCAGAGATTTCTTCTTGAGAATGTAAAAAAGCAGAGAAACCAGTTATGAGTTGTAAAAAGGAGATGACAGTAGAATGTGTTTTATTGTATTTGTGTATCATAAATAAAATGAAACCTTTGACTCTGATGCAAAAAAGGAATTTTTTGTTTTTAATATACTTATACGGGTTGTAGTAAAAGTTGGCAAAACGTTTCCATATCTAACCCAACTCAGCCCATAGATCAGACCATCCTGTAATGCCAGATCAGGACTATTAGAAAACATTCTCCCCAAAGATTAGACTTGTGTCCTCAAATCAAACCCACACCTGCATCCACTGCATAAAGATGTGCTTGTCTCTGATTTTACTGGATTGGTTTTTCAAATCAGACTTTGTTGTCCTTTACTAATTAGTCACCCATATCCATTCTAGATTAGAACTACTTTTTTACACCTGCTATTCAAAGGCAATAAATCCATATTTCTTTCACTGTGAGCCTCAAATCAGACCTACTTGCCCTGCAACATCGGTCATAACTTCTATCAAAACCAGAACATGCTTTACTGATTTGCCTCTTTTCTTATCCTCATGACCCCTTATCATTTCAGACCGGTCATCAGAAAGGATCAGGATCTCTGTTGCCCTTATTTCCGACATGATTGTCCAACACTGATATCCATATATCAGATCCCTATGTAAAGCCAAACACATAACAATTTTTTCCCATCAGTCCCAAATTTATCACATTGTACACTCACTACTTCTAGACCAGACCCTTTAGCTTATTGTCCTGTTTTGCCATCATTCTCATTGCAAAGACACCGCTGCCTTACACCACCATGACATCATTAAAGTCACTTGGAATATGACAATTGAAAAAGTTAAAAAGCAACAAACAAAATTCTAATAAAAATTAATTTTGTTGAAAAAAAGGTCCCTCTAGGACAGAATGTACAACATCTGGAATGGTTTTCATTGGTATTTAGAGTGCTGCACTGAGGGGTGACACAACCTTGGTGTTGTTCTTGTTGCATTTCTACCTGACTGTCGGGCAGTGGGGCAGCCAGGCCCTGCATTATCCTCCCTTTACCTAGAAGCAAACAGCAGCTGGGCAGCCTAGGATATGCATTGTCCATCTAATAACCTTGTAACTATAACATAAAGCTATCTAATTACATACTAATACCTTTTTTAAATTGCAATTAAATAGGTACAATGTTTTACATTTTATTTACATAAAGGGGCAGTCTACTTGAAAATCGTTATTGATTAAAAAGATAGATAAATCCCTTTACTTCCCAGACCCCGTTTTGCATAACCAACACTGTTATATTAAAATACTTTTTACCTCTATGATTACTAGTATCTAAGCCCCTGTAGACTGCACCTTATCTCTGTGCTTTTTACAATGTTGCATTTAAGCCAATTATTGCTGGTTCTTATGTGACCATTATCATTCTTCAGGGGATTGAGCACAATATTATCTACACTATTAACCTTTAAACCGCCACAAGCCTTCCACGAAAATAAACCCTTTGCTATTAATCTCTAAACTGCCACAACCACATTGGGGGAAACTTATGCTATTAACCCCTAACCTGCTACAACATTGTCTAAAATAACTCCTTAATTAAGTAATATGAATCTCTAAACTGCTACAACCCTCAACAAAAAAAGCCCCTATGCTATAACTCCTAACTGCAAGACCTTACCCCAAGACCCCTTGACCTAAGACTCCCTAAATTACTTATAAAAATCATGTAAAAAAATGAAGTAAAAAGAAAAAAATACTGAAAAAAGAAAAAAAAGAAAAGAAAATGTGTCTAAAAAAATCTGAACTATAAACAAAACCCTTTATAAAATTTCTAAAAATAAATAAATATTAAAATACCTTTAAAAAAACAGCAAAAAAAAACATAATTTATGTAAGAACTTACCTGATAAATTCATTTCTTTCATATTAGCAAGAGTCCATGAGCTAGTGACGTATGGGATATACATTCCTACCAGGAGGGGCAAAGTTTCCCAAACCTCAAAATGCCTATAAATACACCCCTCACCACACCCACAAATCAGTTTAACGAATAGCCAAGAAGTGGGGTGATAAGAAAAGAAGTGCGAAAGCATAAAAAATAAGGAATTGGAATAGTTGTGCTTTATACAAAAAAATCATAATCACCACAAAAAAAGGGTGGGTCTCATGGACTCTTGCTAATATGAAAGAAATGAATTTATCAGGTAAGTTCTTACATAAATTATGTTTTCTTTCATGTAATTAGCAAGAGTCCATGAGCTAGTGACGTATGGGATAATAAATACCCAAGATGTGGAACTTCCACGCAAGAGTCACTAGAGAGGGAGGGATAAAATAAAGACAGCCAATTCCGCTGAAAAATAATCCACACCCCAAACAAAGTTTAAATCTTATAATGAAAAAAACTGAAATTATAAGCAGAAGAATCAAACTGAAACAGCTGCCTGAAGTACTTTTCTACCAAAAACTGCTTCAGAAGAAGAAAACACATCAAAATGGTAGAATTTAGTAAAAGTATGCAAAGAAGACTAAGTAGCTGCTTTGCAAATCTGATCAACCGAAGCTTCATTCCTAAATGCCCAGGAAGTAGAAACTGACCTAGTCGAATGAGCTGTAATCCTTTGAGGTGGAGTTTTACCCGACTCAACATAAGCATGATGAATCAAAGACTTTAACCAAGACGCCAAAGAAACGGCAGAGGCCTTCTGACCTTTCCTAGAACCAGAAAAGATAACAAAGAGACTAGAAGTCTTTCGGAAATCTTTAGTAGCTTCAACATAATATTTCAAAGCTCTTACTACATCCAAAGAATGTAATGATCTTTCCTTAGAATTCTTAGGATTAGGACACAATGAAGGAACCACAATCTCTCTACTAATGTTGTTAGAATTCACAACCTTAGGTAAAAATTTAAATGAAGTCCGCAACACTGCCTTATCCTGATGAAAAATCAGAAAAGGAGATTCACAAGAAAGAGCAGATAACTCAGAAACTCTTCTAGCAGAAGAGATGGCCAAAAGAAACAAAACTTTCCAAGAAAGTAATTTAATATCTAGAGAATGCATAGGTTCAAAAGGAGGAGCTTGTAGAGCTCCCAGAACCAAATTTAAACTCCAAGGAGGAGAAATTGACTTAATGACAGGTTTGATACGAACCAAAGCCTGTACAAAACAATGAATATCAGGAAGATTAGCAATCTTTCGGTGAAACAGCACAGAAAGAGCAGAAATTTGTCCTTTCAAGGAACTTGCAAACAAACCTTTATCCAGACCATCCTAAAGAAACTGTAAAATTCTAGGAATTCTAAAAGAATGCCAGGAAAATTGATGAGAACACCAAGAAATGTAAGTCTTCCAGACTCGATAATATATCTTCCTAGACACAGATTTACGAGCCTGTAACATAGTATTAATTACGGAGTCAGAGAAATCTCTATGACTAAGAATCAAGCGTTCAATCTCCATACCTTCAAATTTAATGATTTCAGATCCTGATGGAAAAATGGGCCTTGAGATAGAAGGTCTGGTCTTAACGGAAGAGTCCAAGGTTGGCAACTGGCCATCCGAACAAGATCCGCATACCAAAACCTGTGAGGCCATGCTGGAGCCACCAGCAGTACAAACGAACGCTCCTTTAGAATCTTGGAAATCACTCTTGGAAGAAGAACTAGAGGCGGAAAGATATAGTCAGGATGATACTTCCAAGGAAGTGACAATGCATCCACTGCCTCCACCTGAGGATCCCTGGATCTGGACAGATACCTGGGAAGTTTCTTGTTTAGATGAGAAGCCATCAGATCTATTTCTGGAAGACCCCAGATTTGAACAATCTGAAGAAATACCTCTGGGTGAAGAGACCATTCGCCCGGATGTAACGTCTGGCGACTGAGATAATCCGCTTCCCAATTGTCTATACCTGGGATGTGAACCGTAGAAATTAGACAGGAGCTGGATTCCGCCCATACAAGTATTCGAGATACTTCTTTCATAGCCAGAGGATTGTGAGTCCCCCCTTGATGATTGACATATGCCACGGTTGTGACATTGTCCGTCTGAAAACAAATGAACGATTCTCTCTTCAGAAGAGGCCACGATTGAAGAGCTCTGAAAATCGCACAGAGTTCCAAAATGTTGATTGGTAATCTCGCCTCCTGAGATTCCCAAACCCCCTGCGCTGTCAGAGACCCCCATACTGCTCCCCAACCTGTCAGACTCGCATCTGTTGAGATCACAGTCCAGGTTGGAAGAACAAAAGAAGCCCCTTGAATTAAACGATGGTGATCTGTCCACCACGTCAGAGACTAACGTACAATCGGATTTAAAGATATTAACTGTGATATCTTTGTATAATCCCTGCACCACTGGTTCAGCATACAGAGCTGAAGAGGTCGCATGTGAAAACGAGCAAAGGGGATCGCGTCCGATGCAGCAGTCATAAGACCTAGAATTTCCATGCATAAAGCTACCGAAGGGAATGATTGAAACCGAAGGTTTCGACAGGCTGAAATCAATTTCAGACGTCTCTTGTCCGTCAGAGACAAAGTCATGGACACTGAATCTATTTGGAAACCTAAAAAGGTTACCCTTGTCTGAGGAATCAATGAACTCTTTGGTAAATTGATCCTCCAACCATGTTCTTGAAGAAACGACACAAGTCGATTCGTATGAGATTCTGCTAAATGTGAAGACTGAGCAAGTACCAAGATATCGTCCAAATAAGGAAATAACACAATACCCTGTTCTCTGATTACAGATAGAAGGGCACCGAGAACTTTTGAAAAAATCCTTGGAGCCATTGCTAGGCTGAACGGCAGAGCCACAAATTGGTAATGCTTGTCTAGAAAAGAGAATCTCAGAAACTGAAAGTGATCTGGATGAATCGGAATATGCAGATATGCATCCTGCAAAACTATTGTGGACATATAATGCCCTTGCTGAACAAAAGGCAGAATAGTCCTTATAGTTACCATTTTGAATGTTGGTATCCTTACATATCAATTCAATATTTTTAAATCCAGAACTGGTCTGAAGGAATTCTCCTTCTTTGGTACAATGAATAGATTTGAGTAAAACCCCAGCCCTTGTTCCAGAACTGGAACTGGCACAATTACTCCAGCCAACTCAGAAATGCCTGAGCCTTCACTGGATTTATTGGAATGCGAGAAAGAAAAAATATTCTTGCAGGTGGCCTTACCCTGAAACCTATTCTGTACCCTTGTGAAACAATGTTCTGAATCCAAAGACTGTGAATCGATTTGATCCAAATTCCTTTGAAAAATCGTAATCTGCCCCCTACCAGCTGCGCTGGAATGAGGGCCGCACCTTCATGTGGACTTGGGAGCTGGCTTTGGCTTTCTAAAAGGCTTGGATTTATTCCAGACTGGAGACGGTTTCCAAACAGAAACCGTTCCTTTAGGGGAAGGATCAGGCTTCTGTTCCTTATTCTGACGAAAGGAACGAAAACGATTAGCAGCCCTATATTTACCTTTAGATTTTTTATCCTGAGGTAAAAAAGTTCCTTTCCCCCCAGTAACAGTTGAAATAATAGAATCCAACTGAGAACCAAACAATTTATTACCTTGGAAAGAAAGGGAAAGCAAAGTTGACTTAGAAGACATATCAGCATTCCAAGTTTTAAGCCATAAAGCTCTTCTAGCTAGAATAGCTAAATACATATACCTGACATCAACTCTGATGATATCAAAGATGGCATCACAAATAAAGTTATTAGCATGTTGAAGAAGTTTAACAATGCTATGAGTATTATGATCTGACTCTTGTTGCGCCAAAGCCTCCAACCAAAAAGTGGAAGCTGCAGCAACATCAGCCAAAGAAATAGCAGGCCTAAGAAGATTACCTGACCATAAATAAGCTTTCCTCAGAAAGGAATCAATCTTCCTATCTAAAGGATCCTTAAAGGAAGTACTATCTGCCGTAGGAATAGTAGTACGCTTAGCAAGAGTAGAGATAGCCCCATCAACTTTAGGGATTTTGTCCCAAAACTCTAATCTGTCAGATGGCACAGGATACAATTTCTTAAATCTTTTAGAAGGAGTAAAAGAATTACCCAGATTATTCCATTCCCTAGAAATTACTTCAGAAATAGCATCAGGGACAGGAAAAACTTCCGGAATAACTACAGGAGGTTTAAAAACTGAATTTAAACGCTTATTAGATTTAGTATCAAGAGGACTAGAATCCTCAATTTCTAAAGCGATTAAAACTTCTTTAAGTAAAGAACGAATAAATTCCATTTTAAATAAATATGACGATTTATCAGTGTCAATATCTGAGACAGAATCCTCTGAACCAGAAAAATCCTCATCAGAAACAGACAAATCAGAATGACGATGTTCATTTAAAAATTCATCTGAGAAATGAGAAGTTTTAAAAGACCTTTTACGCTTACTGGAAGGAGGAATAACAGACATAGCCTTCCTAATAGATTTAGAAACAAAATCTCTTATATTAACAGGAACATCCTGAGTATTAGATGTTGATGGAACAGCAACAGGTAATGGAATATTACTAATGGAAATTTTATCTGCATTAGCAAGTTTATCATGACATTCATCACAAACTACAGCCGGAGGAACAGATACCACAAGTTTACAACAAATGCACTTAACTTTGGTAGAGCCAGCATCAGGCAGCGTTTTTCCAGAAGTAGCTTCTGATCCAGGGTCAATCTGAGACATCTTGCAATATGTAAGAGAAAAAACAACATATAAAGCAAAATCTATCAAATTCCTTAAATGACAGTTTCAGGAATGGGAAAGAATGCCAATGAACAAGCCTCTAGTAACCAGAAGCAAAAGAAAAATGAGACTTAAATAATGAGAAAAAAAGGTGGAGACAAAAATGACGCCCACATTTCTTAGTGCCAAAAAAGACGACCACATTATTGGCGCCTAAAACGCTTTTGGCGCCAAGAATGACGCTACATCCGGTGACGCCGACACTTTTGGCGCAAAACTTCAAAAAAATGACGTAATCACGAACAACTTCCGGTGACAAGTATGACGCCGGAAATGACAAAGAAATTTTTTGCGCCAAAAAAGTCTGCGCCAAGAATGACGCAATAAAATGAAGCATTTTCAGCCCCCGCGAGCCTAACAGCCCACAGAGAAAAAAGTCAATTTTAAAGGTAAGAAAAAAATTGAAAATTCATATGCATTATCCCAAAAAATGAAACTGTCTGTCTGAAATAAGGAATATTGATCATCCTGAATCAAGGCAAATAAATGTTTAAACACATATATTTAGAACTTTTACATAAAAGTGCCCAACCATAGCTTAGAGTGTCACAAAAAATAAGATTTACTTACCCCAGGACACTCATCTACATGTAGTAGAAAGCCAAACCAGTACTGAAACGAGAATCAGTAGAGGTAATGGTATATAAGAGTATATCGTCGATCTGAAAAGGGAGGTAAGAGATGAATCTCTACAACCGATAACAGAGAACCTATGAAAAAGATCCAGTAGAAGGAGACCATTGAATTCAAATAGGCAATACTCTCCTCACATCCCTCTGACATTCACTGCACACTGAGAGGAAAACCGGGCTCCAGCCTGCTGCGAAGCGCATATCAACGTAGAATCTAGCACAAACTTACTTCACCACCTCCATGGGAGGCAAAGTTTGTAAAACTGATTTGTGGGTGAGGTGAGGGGTGTATTTATAGGCATTTTGAGGTTTGGGAAACTTTGCCCCTCCTGGTAGGAATGTATATCCCATACGTCACTAGCTCATGGACTCTTGCTAATTACATGAAAGAAACAAACATTATAATTACCCAATAGAACAAGCTTTTATCCTATTTTCTGATTTATTTATTTTTTATAGAAAAGAAAAACCAGTCTGCTGCAGGGGAAGAGTACTACAAGAATAGAAACTCATGAAGAGGACTGTGGCAGAGAGGGCTATGGTTAATGCTGCATGTTTTATTTTTTGTTTTTGCATTTGGGTTTGTGCCAGTTTAGGGGTTAATAGTGTAGGGGGTTTAGCAAGGGTTATGCAATGGAGTAGTGTCAGTTAGGGGATTAATATGTTGAGGTGTTCGGCAGGATAGTGATTTTTACAATGGGGTTAGTGGGCTATTACCATTCACGATAACAGTTTACACCAGCTTTTCAGAAGCAATATTCCAGGTTGATTATTGCATGCATTGATTATTACATGCACTCTTATCTAGTAATATCAAGGTAAAGTAGCCAGAGATGGGGTTACCTATACAGGGTTTTTATTTTATGCAGAAAAAATTAGTATTGCACCTTCACTATTTATATTACCTACTTTTACTGTAATTTAATTTCTTAATTGATAAGCTGAAGGACATAAAGGGATAAAACGATTGTTTTATTAGTGTCAGAGATTATTTTGGTCATAGCAAAGGACAGCATCAGTAGTAAAGTATAACAAAACACATGTACAATATGTTTAAGTATTTTACAAACAAATATACATATGTAACATAAATGTTTTTTATTACTAAAAATGCTTTAACAGTGATTTAAATGGATATTGTATACGACAAGGTGTGGGACTGGGAAGGGCTCAAAGGTATGTATATATGTGTATGTGTGTGCACATATGCATGTGTGTGCGTTTGATGAAGTTTGGGTGAGTATAACTCAGAATGCAGGAATAGAAAAACTGAACAACAGAATAATTTTAAAAAGCTTTACTGAATGATAAGCAAAAAGAACAAATTGGTAATTTAAATTGAAAAACACCGAAACAGCAAGTGTGAACATAGGCTCAAGACTGAACACTAGAGTCCTGTTCACAAAAGTCCAGTGGTTACTGATGCTCAAATAGTGAAATATACCCAGTGGGTGCAGATAGTGAGACTGTCACGGGGTACCAGGTAGGTACAGCATGGCCAGCTAGCAGAAAGATGTCACTGGTTTAGCAGACAAAGAAGACTCAGCAAGCACAGGATACACAGCCGGTGACACTGTCAAGGGATACCAGGTAGATATAGCAGACACAGGTGGTTTGAAGAAAGCTGTTACTGGTTTAGCAAACACAGGATACTCAGCAGGCACAGGATACCCAGCGGGTACTGTTGGTGAGACTGTCACAGGATACCAGGTAGGTACAGTTTCAGGAACAAGGTGAGCATATGCAAGTACAAGGGATTTTACTGTTGAGGGGTGTTTGTATTTTATTTTTACAGGTAAAAGAGCTGATCTCTTTGGGGCAATGCCCCGCAAAAGGCCCTTTTAAGGTCTATTGGTAGTTAAGTTTAGGCTAGGGTTTTTTTTTATTTTGGGGGGGCTTTTTTATTTTGATAAGGCTATTAGATTAGGTGTAATTAGTTTAAAGATCTTGTAATTTGTTTATTATTTTCTGTAATTTAGTGTTTGTTTGTTTTTGTGCTTTAGATAATTGTATATAATTTAGCTAATTGTATTTAATTTAGGTAATTTATTTAATTATAGTGTAGTGTTAGGTGTTATTGTAACTTAGGTTATGTTTTATTTTACAGGTACTTTTGTATTTATTTTAGCTAGGTAGTTATTAAATAGTTAATAACTATTTAGTAACTATTCTACCTAGTTAAAATAAATACAAACTTACCTGTAAAATAAAAATAAACCCTAAGCTGGGGGCGTGTCCGGGTGGCAGCCATGAACAGTCACAATATCTGAGGCTCTTAGTGCGATCTGCCTAAATCCGCCGATTATAGCAGCTATTCTGCAATATTCCCTCACTCCAACGCTAGACCCAGATCTGGACGGTTGAAACCTTGGGCGGCGGCCTTCCATAAGGATTCAACACCCCCCCGTGAATCGGGTAAAGCAGCCTTACATAGGCTGTCTACTTTATGCTCAAAGTGAACCAACTTTCCTGACTCAGTAGACTGATAAAGATACGCTGCTATTAAAATAGATCTGTCCACACTCTTATGACAATGGAGTCCCTAGACAGATGGGAACGTGAGATATCGCAACTCATTCACAGCCACTACCAGAGTTTATTGGAGGACCTGTGCAATCTTCTCCTACCACTGCAACTCACCAATGGTGCACAACAAGCTACTGCAGATCAATCAAGCAAGAAGTATGTCTGCAAATCCGTACCTAGTATGTTAGAACCGGCCAGCCCACAGGCGCTCCAAAATTGCGACCAGATGTGTTATGAACACCATGATATCATGGAACATCTATCTACATATGATCCGTCCTCTGTTACGCAACTGCATGTATCAGAACCTGAGGAGAGAGTGACGGCCCGACCTGAGTTAATGGAGTCAGCGGTTCCCCTTTTCAACACACTTAAGGGAGCGGCGTGCGATTCTGAAAATCAGAGTCAGGCCAAGCTGGATCTGCCGCTTTGAAATCTTTAGGCATGGATAATGAACCATATACGCTCCCTACGTCAGATGGTGCCGCCGATGTAATTGAAAGTAAGCTCTGCTTGGCCCCCAATGGGAGGTATGTGACAACGGGTCGATCTATCTTTGGATGGGACTGGCAACCCTATTGCTTTGTGTATTACTCCCCAGAGAGGGTCCCCCAGAACTGTCGTCTGGGAGTAGGATACATTCGATTAGAGTACCAAGACTATTCCCCATGCTACATGGCTGACAAGGATGAGCTAGAGAGACGCTTCTGTAAGACTTTATTGGTGTTTTGCGATACTCCTATTAGCATGGGTTTTAAGAATGTAATTAGTCAATTTTTTCCAGAGGATTATATAAAACTCAAAAATAGTCATAGAGTAATCTAACATGTCTACCGCTACACCTTGTCCTTATATATATTTTTTACTTATATTGTTTTAGTGGTATAAAGTTCTATAGACTATCTCTTTCTTAAATCCAGTTGTGTTCCTTGTTTATGCAATTATATATGTATGGGTCAACTGTTCAAAAGCTGTTCCACTTTAGATAGACTGATGATCTTCTAGGCTGTTATGATCTGACCTAAAATACTTTATATACAACAGTCACAATAACTATAGGGTTATAGCAGAGTGTCTACTATTTTGTTGGGTAACTAAGAATCTAATCACATAATGGCGGTTTACTGTATCGTTTCTTTGGATCTCCCACCCAGCTACCAGTAGGACACCCTTGTTTACGTGGGTTTTAAGAGAGTACTAAACTGATATATTCCAGAGGACTATATAAAACTCAAAAATGATCATAGAATAACCTTCCATATCTAGCACTACCATTTGTCCTCATATATAGTCTACATTTATCTTACATAAGAGGTATACAGAATTATAAAATATTTATTTGTTCCTTAATCCAGTTGTGATCCTTGTTTACACCATTGATATCTATGGGTTATATGTTCAACCTGAGTTACACTCTTTATAAGCTGAGATTGCTCTAGGCTGATATGTTTTAATATAAAATAACTTGTATGCAACAGTCCCAATAATTATAAGGTTATAGTAGAGTGTCTATTCTCTTTTTGAGTAATTAAGAGTCTATCCACATAATGACGGTGCACTAGCTCCCTTCCTCTATGTCATCACCCAACTACGAATAGGTTTATACATAACCACATATTGTAATGTCTGCTCACGACAGAAGCAGCGTAGACAATGTTTTAACCTAGTGATAAACTTCTAAAAAAAAATGTATTCAGTTCTTTGGGTAAAATATATAAATTATGCTAAGGCGCTGTATACACCATTCTAGCTTAAATTCACTCTATAGCATTCTACCCCTATATTAGTAATAACCAATAACGTGGGAGGGTTTGAGGGAATTAGAATCACCTCACCAATTATATATGTATTATATAACATAACCTGCTATTTGCTATAGTGCTTCTAACCTTGCATGGAAGGTTAGCTATCTGGAGTTGGTTGGTCATTCTAATTTATTCTACTTGGGGGGGGGTGCTGTCTGCGGCCGAGATGGCACATCTAGACCACTATCGCATACCAGTTAGCAACTGCATACCGACTAGACCATGCATAGTATAGAATTTTGACTCTCCCCATCTTTTTCCCATAATAGACACCATAATTATTGATATAGAGGGACACCATACCCTAGATTATTAATGTCTGAATTAACACTTACTGGTTGGATTGATATAGTTGTAGTCAGATAGTTAAATAGTCTCCTCCTATATCCCACAAAGTAACTACTGTTCATTATTTAAATCTCCTGAAAATACTAACTAAGTTGGTTCTCTAATTACTAAACTTGACCATTCTAGACTCTGGACCAAAGAGCGGTCCTTTGATTTACCTTTTCTGATGTTTATCAGGAATGCCTTGTTATATATATATAAAAAAGAGGTTCCCATTTGAGACTCAAGAGTAGTTTCGCATTGTCCTAGATAGCCCTCTATAGCTTACGTTTTTAATAGTACTAAGAGGTCCAAAAGTGGCCTCATGCTCCATATGGAGGGCTTACAGTACAACAGGCTAGCTATGTGTATTATGAATCTAGATATTGTCAGTTGAATGAGTTTGTTTATGTTGTTTAATATCTGTTAATGATGTGCTTAGAAACAATTTTCCACGTATTGATCCTACTGACAGATTTGGTTTGTAAGCCTTGACTTTAACCTCAATAAAAAAAATAAAAAAATTAAAATAAAAAATAAACTCTAAGCTAGCTACAATGTAACTATTAGTTATATTGTAGCTAGCTTAGGGTTTATTTTATAGGTAAGTATTTAGTTTTAAATAAGAATAATTTAGTTAATGATAGTCATTTTATTTAGATTTATTTAAATAGGGGGTGTTAGGGTAAGACTTAGGTTTAAGGGTTAATACATTTAATATAGTGGCAGCGACATTGAGGACGGCAGATTACTGGTTAATAAGTATAATGTAGGTGGCGGCAGTGTAGGGGGGGAAGATTAGGAGTTAATAACATAATGTAGGCGGCGGTGGGCTCCGGGAGCGGCAGGATAGGGGTTAATACACTTATTAGAAAGGTGGTGGGCTCCGGGAGCGGCGGTTTAGGGTTTAATAACTTTATTTAGTTGCGGCGGGGTCCGTGAGCGGCGGTATAGGGGTTAATCAATTTAGTATAGTGTGGGTGTTTAGTTACAGTATACAAATAAAACTGGGAAAAAGCCGAAGAGCAGCGAGTTAATAACAGTCCGCTGCTCATCGCCCCGTACTTGGTGCACAGTTTTTTGACAGCTTTTTGATAACTTTGGAGAGCGTATTCAGTTCCGCGGCAGCGATGTTAGGCGATCTTAGGCGAGCGTATTGGTGCCGTCGAATGCAAGTAAGTTGATGGCTTGATAAGTAGAAGCCTATGTCTATGATTAAGGCAGTGATCTGCCGAAACACGTAAGACGTCTCATGCTGTGACCTGCTTTTATACTTATTTTATTCTCCTAAATAAAGACTTCTTTTGATTTAAAACACCTGGAGACTCGCCGGTTTTTCGTTCTTAGGAGTGCTTACCTGTCCAGATTTCTCTCTCTCTCTCTCTATTATATATATATATATATATATATATATATATAAACAACAGTCTGTAGGAATGAAGAGGCACTCTTAACTTTCCAAAAGTCTTTAACTTATTGGTTTAAGACTTTGTGAAGCATTTCACTACCATTTGGCTTATCACACCTTTGGGTTAGATCTTGAGTGAAAGCCAGGAGCTAAGTTTTGTAGCACATCCAATAGTAGTCTATTAGGTAAGTGATTTAGTGCAGCTGCACTATCCAAACACCAGATGTTAGTGCACCCTAGGCTTTTGCTCAGTTTACTTTCCACTTGTACTATTGAAGTAAAAATGTGATTGCTATGGATTGCGCTCTAGCAATTTTAGTTCCCCATAGCACTACCATTGAGACCATATTATACACAGAGGAAAATTATCAACAACAGCCTCATCTGATGATTTATAACACATTAAGGCCTAAATTACTGGTGGAGAGCAAAAACTGAATTTTTGTGCTCATATTACAAGTAGTTGGTTAACTCAAGAAGATCCTCAGGGGTTGTACAAGTTTTGTTGTTATATTTAATCACCATCACTTAACTATCCATAACTCATCAGTCTTATATATAAACTTAAAACATCCTCAAGTGTCTCCATCAACTTCTCTCCTGGTAGTTTACAGTCCACGTTCTAACTCAGTCAGAGTTCTATAAAGTCAGTTATTGCGTAACATCTAACACAAGTGCGTAAAGTCAGACACAGCTTTCTCTTCAACAGGTGAAAGCCTGATTTACAATAGAGCTTGTTGTTCCTCACAGAGGGCTACATAAATATGATATTAATATGTTTATTGCTTGAGCAAACAATATGGCAGTTCAATATCCCCACTAATGCAGAGCTCACTACACTATCCATTTTTAATTAAATTGCATTTTTATGACTACTGAACAAATACTAGTGATTAAACATTGTGGGTAGATGAGAATGAAAATGTTAGTGTAGTTGTCTGAGACAGATGGCACATTTTGTAGGCATAAATGATATACCATGTAAGAGAAGGGCTTTGGAAAGGTCAGGGAATACTGAGATGATATTTTCAATCCCCCCCCCCCATTAAATTGAATATATTTTAATTTTGAGGTCTGTCAACTTGAGTCTTAGTTTAAATTGAAGGTAATGTTTGACGAATCAGTGCCCAGTTTTTAATAATCCTATTAAAAACAGGGGCACTTTAATTCATCAAACTTTACATTTCACTTGTTTTGTTCAAATACGTACCTTTTAATCCTGAGAGCCACTCCAGCGATTCCCCCGGCTGTGGCAAGCCCTCTTTGCGGATCCAAAATGACGAATCCGGCTTCCTCCAATCACGGCGTTGCCTCAGGTCATGATTCCCCCGGGGGGGGGGGGGGGGGGGGAATGACGTACGAAGAGGCTTCCGACGGCCTGGGGGAATCGCTGCAGCGGCTGTCAGGATTAAAAGGTAAGTATGTAAAGTTTGATGAATTAAAGTGCCCCTGTTTTTAATAAGATTATTAAAAACCGGGCACTGATTCGTCAAACATTATTACCTTCACTTTAAAGGGAAAAGCAGCCTTTGAATATCTGAGGACCTTGGTGGATTTATTTTCAAGGGTTTTAGAATATCTATATGATTGTAGTACTTACTGTTCCTCCTGTGCTTTCACAGGGAAATGAAACCCGATTAAAAACCAGATAAAGAATACAATTTAAAAAAAGTTTCCAAATTACTTCTATTATCAAATATGCGTTGTTCTCATGTTATTCTTTGTTGAATAGATATCTAGATAGGTAGTGGGCACATGTCTGGAGCACCACACAACAGGAAATAGTGCTGCCCTCTAGTGCTCTTGCAAATGTATAGCATTGTTTCAAAACTACTGCCATTTATTTTGTAATAGAAATAAATTGGAAAGTTGTTTAAAATTTTATGTTCTATCTGAATCATAAAAAAAAATAAAGTTTGGGTTTTATGACTCTTTAAAAAACTACTAAACACAGTAGAATAGCATAATCAATAAATTCATAATAAAAAGAAAATGTAAAAACACTTGAATTTCAAATTAGTAGATTTCTGACTAATTTTAAAGTTAGTACTATTATCTCTCCCACTGTATAATGTGACAGCCATCAGCCAATCACAAAATGCATATATGTATGCTCAGTAGGACCTGGTGCAGCAGAAAGTGTACATATAAAAAACAGAATTTATGTTTACCTGATAAATTACTTTCTCCAACGGTGTGTCCGGTCCACGGCGTCATCCTTACTTGTGGGATATTCTCTTCCCCAACAGGAAATGGCAAAGAGCCCAGCAAAGCTGGTCACATGATCCCTCCTAGGCTCCGCCTTCCCCAGTCATTCGACCGACATAAAGGAGGAATATTTGCATAGGAGAAATCATATGATACCGTGGTGACTGTAGTTAGAGAAATTAAATCATCAGACCTGATTAAAAAACCAGGGCGGGCCGTGGACCGGACACACCGTTGGAGAAAGTAATTTATCAGGTAAACATAAATTCTGTTTTCTCCAACATAGGTGTGTCCGGTCCACGGCGTCATCCTTACTTGTGGGAACCAATACCAAAGCTTTAGGACACGGATGATGGGAGGGAGCAAATCAGGTCACCTAGATGGAAGGCACCACGGCTTGCAAAACCTTTCTCCCAAAAATAGCCTCTGAAGAAGCAAAAGTATCAAATTTGTAAAATTTGGTAAAAGTGTGCAGTGAAGACCAAGTCGCTGCCTTACATATCTGATCAACAGAAGCTTCGTTCTTGAAGGCCCATGTGGAAGCCACAGCCCTAGTGGAATGAGCTGTGATTCTTTCAGGAGGCTGCCGTCCGGCAGTCTCATAAGCCAATCTGATGATGCTTTTAAGCCAAAAAGAGAGAGAGGTAGAAGTTGCTTTTTGACCTCTCCTTTTACCAGAATAAACAACAAACAAGGAAGATGTTTGTCTGAAATCCTTTGTAGCCTCTAAATAGAATTTTAGAGCACGAACTACATCCAAATTGTGCAACAAACGTTCCTTCTTTGAAACTGGATTCGGACACAAAGAAGGCACAACTATCTCCTGGTTAATATTTTTATTAGAAACAACTTTCGGAAGAAAACCAGGTTTAGTACGCAAAACCACCTTATCTGCATGGAACACCAGATAAGGAGGAGAACACTGCAGAGCAGATAACTCTGAAACTCTTCTAGCAGAAGAAATTGCAACCAAAAATACAACTTTCCAAGATAATAACTTAATATCTACGGAATGTAAGGGTTCAAACGGAACCCCTTGAAGAACTGAAAGAACTAAATTGAGACTCCAAGGAGGAGTCAAAGGTTTGTAAACAGGCTTGATTCTAACCAGAGCCTGAACAAAAGCCTGAACATCTGGCACAGCCGCCAGCTTCTTGTGAAGTAAAACAGATAAAGCAGAAATCTGTCCCTTCAAAGAACTTGCAGATAATCCTTTCTCCAAACCCTCTTGTAGAAAGGATAGAATCTTAGGAATTTTTACCCTGTTCCATGGGAATCCTTTCGATTCGCACCAACAGATATATTTCTTCCATACTTTATGGTAAATTTTCCTAGTTACAGGCTTTCTAGCCTGAATAAGAGTATCAATGACAGAATCTGAGAACCCACGCTTTGATAAAATCAAGCGTTCAATCTCCAAGCAGTCAGTTGGAGTGATGCCAGATTCGGATGTTCGAACGGACCTTGAACAGGAAGGTCCCGTCTCAAAGGTAGCTTCCATGGTGGAGCCGATGACATATTCACCAGGTCTGCATACCAAGTTCTGCGTGGCCACGCAGGAGCTATCAAGATCACCGAAGCCCTCTCTTGATTGATCCTGGCTACCAGCCTGGGAATGAGAGGAAACGGTGGGAACACATAAGCTAGGTTGAAGGTCCAGGGCGCTACTAGTGCATCTACTAGAGTCGCCTTGGGATCCCTGGATCTGGACCCGTAGCAAGGAACCTTGAAGTTCTGACGAGACGCCATCAGATCCATGTCTGGAATGCCCCATAATTGAGTTATTTGGGCAAAGATTTCCGGATGGAGTTCCCACTCCCCCGGATGAAATGTCTGACGACTCAGAAAATCCGCTTCCCAATTTTCCACTCCTGGGATGTGGATTGCAGACAAGTGGCAGGAGTGAAGCTCCGCCCATTGAATTACTTTGGTCACTTCTTGCATCGCCAGGGAACTCCTTGTTCCCCCCTGATGGTTGATATATGCAACAGTCGTTAATTGTTGCATAGTAAGGAGGATTGGCGCACTAGATTCACTAGGGACCTCCTGAGTGGGCAAGACTGGTGTAGACATAGAAGGAGATGATGCAGTACCATGCTTACTCCCCTCACTTAAGGAATCATTTTGGGCAACGTTATTATCAGTGGCATCATTGTCCCTACTTTGTTTGTCACATTCATCACATATATTTAAATGGAGAGGAACCTTGGCTTCCGAACATACAGAACATCGTCTATCTGATAGTTCAGACATGTTAATAGGCATAAACTTGATAACAAAGCACAAAAAACGTTTTAAAATAAAACCGTTACTGTCTCTTTAAATTTTAAACTGAACACACTTTTTTACTGAATATACGCAAAAGTATGAAGGAAATGTTCAAAATTCACCAAAATTTCACCACAGTGTCATAAAAGTATTGCACACCAAATTTGAAAGCTTTAGCTCTTAAAATAACGGAACCGGAGCCGTTTTTACATTTAACCCCTATACAGTCCCTGGTATCTGCTTTGCTGAGACCCAACCAAGCCCAGAGGGGAATACGATACCAAATGACGCCTTCAATAAGCTTTTTCAGTGGATCTGAGCTCCTCACACATGCATCTGCATGCCTTGCTTCTCAAAAACAACTGCGCATTAGTGGCGCGAAAATGAGGCTCTGCCTATGACTAGAAAAGGCCCCCAGTGAAAAAGGTGTCCAATACAGTGCCTGCCGTTTTTTTTTAATAAAATTCCCAAGATTAAAATAACTCTCCAAAGTTATAAACCATTAAATATGCTTATAAAGTAATCGTTTTGGCCCAGAAAAATGTCTACCAGTCTTTAAAGCCCTTGTGAAGCCCTTTTATTCTTATATTGAAAATTAAGAAAATGGCTTACCGGATCCCATAGGGAAAATGACAGCTTCCAGCATTACCAAGTCTTGTTAGAAATGTGTCATACCTCAAGCAGCCAAAGTCTGCTCACTGTTTCCCCCAACTGAAGTTAATTCCTCTCAACAGTCCTGTGTGGAAACAGCCATCGATTTTAGTAACGGTTGCTAAAATCATTTTCCTCTTACAAACAGAAATCTTCATCTCTTTTCTGTTTAAGAGTAAATAGTACATACCAGCACTATTTTAAAATAACAAACTCTTGATAGAAGAATAAAAACTACATTTAAACACCAAAAAACTCTGAGCCATCTCCGTGGAGATGTTGCCTGTGCAACGGCAAAGAGAATGACTGGGGAAGGCGGAGCCTAGGAGGGATCATGTGACCAGCTTTGCTGGGCTCTTTGCCATTTCCTGTTGGGGAAGAGAATATCCCACAAGTAAGGATGACGCCGTGGACCGGACACACCTATGTTGGAGAAATATTGTGCACATTTAGATAATGAAAGTGAATTGGAAAGTTGTTTAAATTTGCATGCTCTGTCAGAATCATAAATGTTTAATTTTGACATTAGGGTCCCTTTAAAGGGACATAAAACTAAAAATTAAAATGCACATGATCAAATTTCATGAAGCTCCAGCAACTCCCAAGTCATAGTTATAAAATAAACAAACTTAAAAGAAGTGTATCACTTGTCTGCCCTAAAATAAATAATTCCAACTTTTCTTTCCAAATATAAGTATTGTTTTAAATGCTTATAGAACTTTTTTTTTTTTTTTTTGTATTCCCAAGTATCTGGATATTTGAGTGTTCAATTAATTTTCCCGAGTGTATGACACATTTAGGTAATTCATCTACTGTTGGTTTGGAAAGTAGTAAAAGAAAAACAACAGGTTGAATGTCTGGCTAAGCAAAATCACCCCAAAATGGTGAGAGAATGAAAGAAATTGGCTTTTTCAGGACGCAAGTTAATGTAGTAGGAGGCTTGATAATATGCCAACCAGAAGGAGAAAAAGTGATAGATAATGTATGACTGGATTTCAGTTTGTCATCTTATAATAAAATGTAAATAGGTATACTATTACAATGGTTTGTTGAAAGTCCAGATGTAAAGTTAATGCCTATAGGGGATCTCTTATTATAAAGAAACAATGTGAGAGAAGGATAACATAATAAAAGGAAGGGGTTATACTTCACAACTACGTCTTCCCTCATTATAAAAGAATTATAAAAGAATGTTTAAAAAAAAAATACAACAAATACTGAATGACATCTAACACTGGCTTCCTAGATCACATTTTTACCATTACATCCTGTGTGATATAAATCTGTGCCTTTCGTTTGGAACTAACGTTCCAATGAAATACTTGTTGCAATAATAACACATTTGTATGTGGAAATACACGTGGAACCCCTAAGTCACCAAAAAAGTATAACATTTTAGCTCCAGATTCCAAGTGGCGTGCTAATGATATGTAATATCACTGTGCTGCGCTACCATTAGCGTGCAACTTGATATTACAAGTCCATGGTAAAGTGCAATAACCAGAGAAGGATTAGCGTGGTTGACTTCGCTTGAGCACAACCTATACCTTCAATGGAGATCACAAACACACTAACTTGTACCTATTTTACAAGGTGAAAGTTATATTTTGCGCTCGAGTAAAAGCCAAAACTGCGTTAGAATATATAGCGGGACTTCAGATCTGAAGTAAACTGTAAGGGTTAAATAAAAAGTTGCTCAAAAACACATTAAAATAAAGTATTACACACTTTTAAATAAATATATATATATATATAAATATTAATAAAAGGGTTTTAAAAGAGCTAAAAGGGATATGGTGCATGTTATGGTGTTTGACTGGAAAGGGCTCCTATATATATATATATATATATATATATATATATATATATACATATAGAGAGAGAGAGAGTAACTCATTGTGTAGTTCATTAACAAATCTAGACAGGCCACAAGGCTTATTTTTCCCACAGAAAACCTCTGAATTACATTGTTTCCAATGCAGCAAAGGATTCTGGGTAAGATATGCAAATGAGGTTCACATTGACACACTTTTTTACTTTAAGTCTGCTTATACGCAGACTACCTTTACGCCAAAGCATCGCTGTTCCCACAGCTTAAAAGCTTAGCTAGGGTTAGTGCAGTGATTCAGAACCATCCCAGGACAGCCTGTTTCGTGGTGTTTGCCACTCATCAGCTGGGAGAAGGTTTGAATCACTGCTGGCTGAAGTTGATTTACTTTCTTGATCCCAAAAAGTCTCCAGGCAATTTTGGGTGGCATTTGTAATGTATGCTATCTGTCGGCCTATCCTAGGCCTTCTTGGACCTTCTTAGAAATGGCAGTGCTTGTCTATGTACTTTGTAGCTTAGTAGTAAAAGAATGTGTTTATATTAAAATTAAGTTAAGGCTTAAATTAAGTTAAGTTACAGCTTGCTGATTGGTGGCTAAATGTACCCACCAATCAGCAAGCGCTACCCAGGGTGCTGAAGCAAAAATGGGCTGGCTCGTAAGCTTACATTCCTGCTTTTACAAATAAAGATTCCAAGAGAACAAAGAAAAAATTATAATAGGAGTAAATTAGAAAGTTGCTTAAAATTGCATGCTCTATCTGTATCGTGAAAGAAAAAAATTGGGTTCAGTATCCCTTTAAAGGGACAGTCAAGTCCAAAAAAACTTTCATGTTTCAAATAGGGCATGCAATTTTAAACAACTTTCCAATTTACTTTTATCACCAATTTTGCTATGTTCACTTGGTATTCTTAGTTGAAAGCTAAACCTAGGAGGTTCATATGCTAATTTTTTAGACCTTGAAGGCCGCCTCTAATCTAAATGCATTTTGAAAGTTTTTCACCACTAGAGGACATTAGTTTACGCGTTTCATATAGATAACATTGAGATAATGCACGTGAATTTACCATGGAGACAGCTCTGATTGGCTAACATGCAAGTCTGTCAAAAGAACTGAAATAAGGGGGCAGTCTGCTGAGGCTTTGATACAAGGTAATTACAGAGGTAAAACGTGTATAATTATAACTGTGTTGGTTATGCAAAACTGGGGAATTAGTAATTAAGGGATTATCTATCTTTTAAAACAACAAAAATTCTGGTGTTGACTGTCCCTTTAAATTTAAAGCTAGGGTTTGAGTTAGAGTTTTTTTAATCCCATATGTACATGTTTCATGCAGTTCGTATATCATGCCTGTAATATTATTGCAATGTTGAAGAAAATACCTCGAATCCCTCTATGGATGTCCCTGCGACTTTCCCCAAATTCTAGACTTTTTTGAGCAAGTAGGCAGTTTAGCTAATAACATGGCTGCTGCCCGGCCCACTGCATATTACAGACCCTCCATTCACTATGCAGCACATGTGCAGTAACTGTAGTGAAACAGCACACAGACCGGAGAAGACAAGAGGACAGCACAGCTCATAAATAAAATATGGAAGGAGCAATAGGCCAGGTGGCACCATGATCAGGCACTGTATCACTCTCTCCAAACAGTTTCCATAAATAGGGGGCATCGACTAACAGATCCATAATGTATACTGGAATATAATGTAAGTAGGAAATTCACTATGTAAAAAACAAAACAAAAAACAATCTATTAAAAAACATAATTTGTGCTTACCTGATAAATTTATTTATTTCATGGTGGTGAGAGTCCATGAGCCATAACAGTTGGGATTAAACAACCTCCAATAGGAGGCAGGCAAACATTAACCAACACATCAAGCACTTTAATCCCTCCCACTTCCTGATTCCTCTAAGTCTGCCCTATAGCTAACAAAGGAGAAGAAACAGAAAAGCACAAATAACAAAGCAGGGTAATGACGTGCATGCCAGAACCGTGGGATATTTTTTTTTTAAATTGGGTGGGTCTTGTGGACTCTCACCACCATGAAATAAATAAATGTACCAGGTAGAATAAATTATGTTTTCTTTCGTAAGGTGGTGAGAGTCCACAATCCATAACAGTTAGGATCCAATACCCAAGCCCTGTAGTCCACTATACTATGAAATAAGGGTGGGACAAAAACTAAGCAGGCACATCATTGACCAGATACTGCTGCCTGGAGAACATTCCTCTGTAGATTCAAAAACATCACAATTATAAAACTTTGTGAAGGTTTAAAGAGAAGACCAAGTAGCAGTTTTGCATATCTGTTCAAAAGATGCCTAATTTCTAAAGACCAAGATGTGGAAACAGATCTAGTAGAATGAGCCGTGATACGAGGCGGTGGAGATTTTTCTGCCTCCAAGTAAACTCTGCATATCAGTTGATTTAATCAAGGGGCCAAAGTGACTGCAGAAGCCTTTTGACCCTTACGCTGCCCTGAAAAATAAATAAACAAGGATTTAGACAAATTGTGTAGGAGACATTCTTTAGCATTCTTAGGTAAAGGACACAATGAAGGTACCACAATCTCCGGATTGCTATTTCTAAAAGAAACAACCATCAGTAAAAAAGTGTAGTGAGTTTTCGACATTGCCTTGTCTTAATGGAACACTAAATAAGGAGACTCACAAGATAAGGCTGAAAGCTCTGACACCCGTCTAGCTGACCAGATAGCCACAAGAAACAAGGTCTTCCAAGATAAGAGTTGGATATTCAGATTGTGCATAGGCTCAAAGGGATGCATTTGTAATGATCTCAGAACCAGATTAATATTCCATGGAGGAGACTCTAACAACTGGTCTGATTCTGACCAGAGCCTGAACTAAAGTTTGAATATCCAGTATCTTAGCCAGTTTCTTATGGTACAAAACAGAAAGAGCTGAGACTTAACCCTTCAAAGAACTGGCTGATAAACCCTTATCTAACCCATCCTGAAGGACTTGTAAAATCATTGGAATCCGAAAAGAATTCCACCAGAAACCCTGGGATTCACACCAAGACAGAAACACTTTCCAAGTGTTGCAAAAGATTTTCCTAGTTGCAGGTGTCCTAGCCTAAATAAGAGTGTTATCAACTGAATCTTAAAAATCAAGTTAAAGAAGAACTAAACATTCAATCTCCACTCCGTCAAGGTTAGAGACTTTAAATCTGGATGAACGAATGGGCCTTGTGCAAGAAGGTTATGATGTAACGGAACCTCTCAAGGAAGTAGAACAAGAGGAGGACACCTGTAAATCAGACAATAAGAGCCGGGGACCACTTATATATGTGCGTAGACTGTGGGTCTCTGGATTTGGAACAATATCTCATGAGTTTGTGATTCATCCGAGATGCCCTTGTGTCTATCTCTGGTCCCCCCCAACAAGCCATGAGTTGTTTGAAGACTTCTTGATTGAGAAATCTTTCCCCAGAATGAAAGCTTTGACGACTGAGAAAATCTGCTTTGCAATTGTTCACTACCGGAATGTGAATGGCTGAAATCAAACTGATTGATTGTGTTCTGCCCACAGTAAAATGCGAGAGACTTCCTTCATCGCCTTGATGACATATATAAGACACAGTCATGATGTTATCCGGCTGAAACATCTGGAGGGCTGAAAATATCTCACAAAGTTCTAATACATTTTTTGACAACCTCTCCTCCTGAGATTACCAAAACTCCCTGTGTATTTCAGGCACCCCCAGACAGCCACCCATTCTGAAAGCCTGGCATCTGTAGTGATTGCTACCCAATAAGGTCTTAGAAAAGATGATACTAGGATTATAGACTTTTGAGATATCCACCAAGAAATAGATTGTCTGGTCCTGTAATCCAGACAGACTGACTGAGACAAGTGTGAATAATCTCCATTCCACTGACGGAACATAGAGATTTGAAGAGGACGCAAGTGAAACCTTGCAAACGGAATGGTGTCTGAAGCTGCCACAATCAGACCTATGACTTCCATGTACTAAGTGTAGGGTTACTTCTTTTGTTCCTTAGCTCTGCTCTGGCTGATAAGGGTGCGGCACACGTTTTCTTCAGGGCCCTGGGGTGACCACTGAAATCACACACACATGCAACTGAGTGTTTTCACAAAAGTCCCATTTATTTGAAGAACACACAAAGAATTTATAGTGATGTATACATCATACATGAGGTCACAGGAAATATATAAAAAACGTAGTTAACTTCACATCTGCATAAGGGGCCCACAGGAAATAAGAATGTTGTTATAGCACATAACAGAATATGCTCATATAACCATTTGTAGAGAGGATGTTATATTAGAAACATATGTTACAACTTATACAAAAAGAAACTTGTGGAATGCTGCTTTATAAACATTTGATACAAGATTTAAAGTTACCCTCAATATGCTTAATATGTGAGATTCAAATTACCCATATAACATAATATATATAACACATATATACACATATATATATATTTATATATATATATATATATATATATACACATATACATACATACATACACATACATACACCCATACATACACACATATATACCCATCATTCCCCTCTTTGATCACATCGTGATCACATAACCTGTAATGTTCCTACAATATAAACTATCTGGGTCTACCTCTAATTAAATTTTGCAGTTGAACTTTTTCTGCATCTTGTATCATACCTGATATTTTCTTTCCTAAAGTACAAAACATGTAACAGTTAAACAATGTTAATAATAGTAAACAAATAGGTGTAAAGTGTTCAGCATCTTCAGGTGAGTAATAACATGCCGTTATTAATACTATTGGGATATACACAAATATCAATATCCCCATTAGGAAAAGGAAGATCTTGCAGGAATGTCTTGGATCCATGATTGAGATCGTCATCCTGGTCTTTGTGAGGAGTGATCGATACCTTATCACCCACTTCTCCTTTGTGAGGGGTTACCGATAGCTTGTCACCCGCTTCTCCTCTCTTTGGACAGAGTTTCACTCGTGAAGCGTGTATCCAGATGTCCTTGTCGTCAGTCAGTATGTCAGTCCTGGTTACAGCGATCACAGTGACTGGCTTGCTGAACGGGAAACCTCCTTTCTTTGCTTTATTCAGCTGGCGAATGCAGACCAGATCTCCAGGCTTGAAAGGATGGGTTGGTTCCTGTGAGGGAAGAGGTAAACGGGAAGACACATCACCATAGATGCCATTCAATTTATCAATCAATTGTTTTACATATTGTTCCTTAATACAATCTAAATCACCATTTTTAATGATAATTGGGCCTTTTACCCATGGAGTCGGGAATGGTCTACCCATTAGGACCTCAAATGGAGACAACCTGGTTGTCCTATTTGGGGTCATTCTGATTTCTGCTAAAATCGCAGGTAAATAGTTTTGCCATTTAACCCATGTACCTGCTGTTGCCTTTAAAAGTTTTTCCTTGATATTGCGATTCATTCTTTCTACAATCCCTGAGCTTTGAGGATGGTAGGGAATGTGAAAGTTCCAATTAATCTGTAACCATTCTACTAACTCATGTGTGATTTTACTAATGAACGCTGGACCGTTATCAGAATTAATCTGAAGCGGACAACCAAATCTGGGAATTATTTCAGTGGCTAAAATTTTAGCGACTGTTTTTGCATCTTCCCTCTGGGTAACAAAAGCTTCTGGCCACTTAGAAAATTGGTCAACTATTACAAGCAGATATAATTGTTTAGTGCCAGTTTTTGGAATATGTGTAAAATCAATTTGTAGATGTGTTAATGGGGCTGTAGGTGGGGGTAAGTGGTCATGCTGGGCTTTATTGGGGATGGTTGCATTGCTCTGTAAGCAATATACACATCTATTAATATATGCCTTGCAATGATCACCTATACCTCTAATGTAGAAAGATTGCTTCAACAAGTTAGTTGTTGGTTTTATACCTAGGTGTCCAACACCATGGGCTTGTGCTATAAAGAGTGGTGCACTGCTTTCCGGTATGCCCACCTTCCCCTCTTTAGAAAACAAACCATTCTCATCTAAAGTTAACCCATTAGTAGTCCAGAAAGATATGTCACTAGGAGTGGCATGTCCCTGGAGTTCAAGAAGCATATGGTCTGTAGGACATGAAGGTGGGGCTAAAACAGCATATATACGGATGGTGGATCCGGGTGTATGAGAAACATAAGCAGCCTCTTTAGCAATTTTATCTGCAAGTGCATTACCCAAGGAAATAGGGTCAGACTTGTATGTATGTGCATGGCAATGTATGATCGCTATGTCCTTTGGGAGTTGTATGGCCTCTAAAAGGTCATTAATCAGGTCTGTATGAGAGATGGTCTTGCCATCTGCTGAAACAAAACCACGTTGTTTCCATATCATACCAAAATCGTGCACAACCCCAAAAGCATAGTGAGAGTCAGTGTAAATGTTAACAGATTTATTTTCAAACAATTTACATGCTTTTGTAAGTGCTATTAATTCTGCAGCTTGTGCAGTAGGATAAGGAATGGGGCCTGCATCTAGAACAATGTCTGGTAGTTGCACAACGGCATAGCCTGTCTTATAAATACCATCACTAGGTCGGGAACAAGAACCATCAACAAACACATTATCAGCATGGTCAAAAGGTTTATCCATCAAGTCAGGTCTTGGTGTGGTAATGTGGTGTATTACCTCTATACAATCATGATCTGTTGGAAAGTCTGGTAATCCTGTAAGTAAGGCACTAAGTATTTGAGTTGGCCCTGAGGATACACTACTATATTTAATAGTCAGATTTGTATTATTCAGTAATATACATTCATAACCAGAAGTCATGTGTTGGGTAGTGACATTTTTTACAAGATGTAAAACTTGGTGAATAGTGTGTAGTACTATTGGATGGCCTAATGTGATTGTTTCAACCATCTCTACAGCCATGGCGCAAGCCGCCAATGCTCGGAGACACGCCGGCATCCCTTGTACCGGTATTGGAACTACTTTGGAAAAGAAAGCTACGGGACGCATATTGCCTCCACCATGCTCTTGGGCACAGACAGCAGCCATGGTTTTACAATTGTCCCTCGCATACAAGTGAAATGGTTTACAATAATCAGGTAGTCCTAAAGCAGGGGCACTAATCAATGTGTTCTGTTTGAAGCATAATTCCCTCTAGCTCTTCCTCTAGCTCTCACATACATTCTATTACTCCCTGTATTATCCCTTTCCCTGGCCTGGAATGGATCACAATGTTGTAAACTCTGCTTTTGATAAAAAGCAGCGTTTTTTCCCTCTAATTTCCTGATGTCAAAACAACCTGTCCCTTCTTTTTCATGAATTCTTTTCAAGAATTCTGCTGGAGTCAACTCTGGCCAATCAGAGACAAGTTGCTTCACCAACAAGGAAAGCTGAGGTTGCATATTACTAATGCAAGTCTGGACCTTCAGAGAGCCCATTGCATCTCCTGATTCCATTCCAGCCTCTTCCTTCCAGCATTTATAAAAACGCTTAACAAATTCTACTACTGTTTCCTTTGTATTCTGTTTGTACGCTAGTGCAATTGACATACTTTGTTTATCCTTCCATATTCTATGCATTTCTATACTTAATTCTGTCCACATTTCATCAAGTCCTTCACGTGTGTTTAGGGCATAGTTAATTGTTGGATCTCGACTCAATTTACTAATACTCTTTACATTACCCCACTCCCAACCTGATTCAGGGTCATAGTCTAGAAGTGCATCAATAATAATTCTTATATCTGTCTGTGTCATGTTTTGTCCTTGTAACATTCTTTTTAAATACATAATACAAGCTGATGGATGTTGACGGGGGTTTGGGGCTCCCTTGGTAATTTCCCTTAATTCACCCGGGGACAAAGGTTTAATAATTAATTGGTCTCCCACAGTAAGAAATGGCATACTAGCTTCTGGTACAGCTGCCTCCTCCTCCTCTACTTCTTCATTCCCTCTTTTATATTGTGGGGTTATTGTAGGGGGGTAGGAAGGTGTTACTGGTTCACCCTTAATCGGGGGTTTGGGCATAATTGGGGGTTTAGTGACCTGGCATCGGGGAGTTACAGAAGGTCCTGGCAAGGTCCATTCCTGGGGTACCTGAGCAGAGGCAATAGCAATAGTCTCTAGATCTATGTCACTAGGGGATGGGAGGCTAGGATATAGTCTGTTATATGATGGCAAAGGTAGGTGAGGGGCATTATATGGGGCAGGGGGGGGGTGAATATGCTTTCTGTCTTTGCTTCTCACTTTTACCCTTCTTTTTATTCCCATCTATATCAATATATCGCCAGTATGGAGCAACAGTCAGTTAATTTTCCCCACCCTTTTTCATATAATCCATATTCCATCTTGGATCACCATTATACCATGGAAATGCCTCTTCATCACCTAGACACAACCCTTTTACCATATTCATATGAAATGTATCATTATCCCCCTCTCTGGGGAATGGATCAGAGCTTCTCATAGCTTCTGTCCATTCTGCCATATTCTGAACCCAAGGAATAATATACATAAACCCATCGGGTGACACCCTTCCCACATAATCTTTACAATTTTCACCTGATCTAGGTGATGGAAATTGTTTAGACTGGGATTTGCCCATTCTCAACTCCTAACTTATCTTTTAAAACATTTACAACAAAATATAATACAATACAAAAAAAATAATAAAAAAAAAATAATAAAAAATAATAAAAATAAAAAAATACAATACCTTTACCTTTAAGAGCAATTAATTATTGAATCTTTTTGCAAAAACCACATTAACTAGAATGGTTGTACTCTGTTACCAGTTATTGTGCTTAATGCTTAAGTTTACAACAAGAGAAAGAAAAAAAATATCACTATGCTGATCCTTTCAGTAGTTTCTGGCATTAATTATCTCTAGGTCAAAGGTCACCCTTAACCAGAAAAAATGTAGCCTTTTACTAACATTTAGAAACAGCAATACATATTAACAACAGTTTACTTTCTTAATACTTTAAACAATAAGCAGTATTTTACTTCCTTAACACTTTATACAAATAAACAGTATTTTGCCATACAGCATATTTAAAAACAAACAGCATAAGAATTCATATAAACAATGCAGTATTTATCTTATAACTTTAAAGCAATGTTAGCCTACAGCAATATTTCAAAAGCAAGCAGCAAGAAAATGTGTGGTTTAACCCTTCAGCCAGACTTAATATAACCTGATTTCTACCAAAGAAATCTTTAATTCCCTTTTTATTTTTTTTATTTTTTATCAAAGATTTGATTAGAATCTACCAAAGATTCATATATATATTTAACCTGATTTTTACCAAAAAAATCTACTATTCCTCTTTTAGAATCTACCAAAGATTCACATATGTATATTCCCCAACTATTCCTATGTAAAATGAAACTTAAGGGGTCTCGTGGTAAGAGAAAAAAGGTCAGAATAAAAAGGACTCTTTGTTCAGCTTACCTTCCGAGAGTTCCCTGTTTCATCCCACTTCTGACACCAGTTCTGTAGGGTTACTTCTTTTGTTCCTTAGCTCTGCTCTGGCTGATAAGGGTGCGGCACACGTTTTCTTCAGGGCCCTGGGGTGACCACTGAAATCACACACACATGCAACTGAGTGTTTTCACAAAAGTCCCATTTATTTGAAGAACACACAAAGAATTTATAGTGATGTATACGTCATACATGAGGTCACAGGAAATATATAAAAAATGTAGTTAACTTCACATCTGCATAAGGGGCCCACAGGAAATAAGAATGTTGTTATAGCACATAACAGAATATGCTCATATAACCATTTGTAGAGAGGATGTTATATTAGAAACATATGTTACAACTTATACAAAAAGAAACTTGTGGAATGCTGCTTTATAAACATTTGATACAAGATTTAAAGTTACCCTCAATATGCTTAATATGTGAGATTCAAATTACCCATATAACATAATATATATAATATATATACATACACATATATACACATATATACACATATATATATATATATATATATATATATATATACACATATACATACATACATACACATACATACACCCATACATACATACACACATATATACCCATCACTAAGTAATTTATGGCTGATTAGAAACCTGTAGATCTGAAAATGTTTTTGTAACTTCCTCCTGCGAGTCCACGTAAGTCAAAGATGCACAGACACCGAATCTTTCACCAGTCTCAGAAATGGCAACCTTTCTATTTGTGGAGATATAGCTCTTTGCAAGGTTGATGTTCCACCCGTGATTCCTTTAGAGCTGAAACCCCCGTCTTTGTATGCAGAGAGACTAGGGACAGAGAAGGATCCTGAACCAGTATGTCATCCAAATAAGGAGTAACCCAGATCACTCTCATTCTTATCACAGACAACAGGGCTCCCAAAACATTGGTGAAGATCCTTGGTGCCATCACTAGACTAAAAGTCACAAATTCATAATGATTGTTCAAAAAGCAAACCTGAGAAATTTGTGATGTTCTCTGTGAATAGGAATATGCAGGTAAGCATTTTACAGATCTATAGTGGTCAAATATTGACCTTGTTGTACTAAAGGTAGAATTGTGCTAACTGTCTCCATTTTGAGGGTAGGAACTCTCAGAAACCTGCTCAGAGACTGTAATGCAGAATTGGTCTGAATAAAAAATATAAAAAGATATAGTACCCCAGATGATGTTCTTTCTTTGGAACCAGCACAATCATCCACTATGCGTTCTAGATCTTGAATAAATTTAAAGAAAGATGAAGCTTTCACAGGATTTCTGGAAACACAAGGCAGGAGGAATCATCATCGAGGAGGTCTGTTTCGGGAAGCCTATTCTGTAACCCTCTGAGATTGTTTAATACCCAAGGGTCCTGAATAGACCTGAAACAGGATCAATTTACCCCCTACCAGAAATTACTTTGCTATGGGTACCGCACCTTCATGCTGAAGTGAATGAGCTTGATGAAGGTTTCTTTGTCTGTTTTGATTTGTTCCAAAAGAATCCTGACTTCCTGGATGATTTATTGGAGTCCAATCTCTGAGAAGAAGATGAGGATTTCTGTCTATAGCCCTCTGAATTTCTTGATTGGCCAAATTGACAAAAAATTTTATTAAATCGGCCCGGTCTTGCCCTGTTCTTTGATCGCTTATCTTAGGGCAAAAATGCTCCCTTACCGCCACTGACAGTGATAGGTTTAAAGGTCCAGTTCTTTCACTGTCTGATTTCCAGTTGTGGATAACTCTTGCACCCCCAACAACACTAAAACCTCTTGAAGACGAGACTGTAGATGTTCTAGTCTAAACAAAAAGGGAGAAGGTTCAGATTCTTGCTCAAAGGCGGAATCCTGATCCTTCAACAGAAGTTCACCTTCAGAAAATGAATCTGAATCGATTCTGACTTCTTATAAAGTTGAAGGATTTTTTGTCTTAGAAGGACCAGCAGTTTGGTCAGTCCCAGTGACTAATGTGACCGGCTAGTGAACAACCCCTGCAGAAGATTTACATTTACCAGCCATGGTTCTCCTATGCACCCCTCTGCCATGTTCTCGGGCCCCTGAAGGGGATGACGGGTCTCACTGCATTTTGGGCACCCCTTTCAGTCAAGTATTTGCAGCAATGCACCATTCGCCTGTTCGCCTATGAAGGCAAAAATTAAAGTGATTATAAACTTTAAAGGAATACTAAACCCAAATTAGTTTTTTCATGATTCAGATAGAGCATGTGATTTTAAGCAACTTTCTAATTTACTACTATTATCAATTTTTCTTTGGTCTCTTGCTATCTTTATTTGAAAAAGCAAAAATGTAAGGTTAGGAGCCCACCCATGTTTGGTTCAGCACCTGCATAGCGCTTGCTGATTGGTGGCTAAATGTATTATTCTAAGTAATATTTTAGAACTAATGTAATCTGAATAATGCCACTTTATCTACATAAATAGAACTTGGCTTAAGGCTACAGTTATGTTTATAGCTCAATTTATAGCTAAGACAAGGGCATAGATTAAGGCTATCGTCAAGGACATGGGTTATGGCTATAACAAGGCAGTGTTAGGGCTAGCACTAGTTGTAGAGCAAGGACATGGTCTTGGTTTAAGGCTAGGAATTGAGCTAAGGCTACTCCTATTGTTAGGGCTTGGTGTACAGTTAGGGCTAAGACTTGGGTTAAGTATAGGTGTAAAGTCTAGGAATTAAAATAAGTCTACAGCTAGTGTTAGGTTTAGGGAAAGGTGTAGAGTTAGGACTATGACTTGGGTTAAGGCTACATTTAAATGCTAGGGTTAAATTATAAATTTTGTTAAAGGAACATTAAATCACAGATGTAATAATTCTGGTAGAGCATACAATTTTAAACAACTTTCCAATTAACTTGAATTTTCAAATTTGTTTTATTCTCTTGGTATCCTTTGATGAAAGAGCAGCAATACACTACTAGAGTTATGACTAGGATTTGAGTTAAGACTACCGTTAGGTTTAGAGTTAGGATTGGCACATATGGTTAGGACAAGGATTGGGATATGGATTAGCTCATGCAAAGCACAAAGGTAACTGGCAGTGGCGTGAGGGAGTCAGCTGTCTTGGAGCTCCACTGATTAAACTTAGCCAGGGGAATGAGGCTGGTGTAAGAAGGTTGCTATTTTGTGAAGTTCTGTTGAGTATGACACTTGCTTACAACAACAGCATTTTGGAATCTATATGACGTACTGGCAGTTATACTGTGCAGAGAAGTCATTGTGCCAGCCACATTGCATTCATTGCAACAGCCATGGTATTGTAATGGGGTAATAATCTTGGCGATATCCTGTCTGTGCTAATATTTCTTAGTATTTGGCTTCTATAGCTATTCTGAAGCATTAATTCTGGTAGCCATTTTGCTTTCCCTTTAGGGGATACCAGCAACAACAAAAGCGTTCAGCTAAACCATAATAATATAGCACAAAAGAGCCACAAATGTACATTAAACAGACATTTACTCACATTTTTAGGAGCTCATAGAAATATTTGTGAGGTGTGTTCATGCCGTGTTGTATTTACACAAATCTGTTCTTCCTCTAGAAGTGGATTTTAACTGCATAATAAAATGGTTTGCGCATGTAGGGTGAGGTTTCAAGGACAAGGTCATAGCCAGAAACCATGTAACTTACAGCAAAACATGTTATTGCTTAACACTTTCAGTTCCGTTATCAGAATATTCCATAAGTTTGCCCTCCTCAGTCCTTCTCATGTGTGCAGGTCACTAGGCATAAAATAGTCTGTAGTGCCTTAAATAATTGTCTAAAATAATGATCGAAGATTAACTGCAATTTATTTTATAAATCAGCCTTTAATGTTCCTTTTTTGTATCCCCTGAGTGACAGATGTGTATTCTCTTTAGAGTCTATAGGACAAGCAGTATGGCGTCTGATTGGCTAAACTAAATAAAAGCTTCATAACTGAGGTAGATGATCACTGTAAGTAAAAAAACATATCCAGAGAAGTGCAAAAAAGTATTAGAGATCCATCTAAATAAATGTAGCCAATCATAGATTAGTATTTTAGACAGTTATCTAAATGCACTGCAAACAATTGTTTATATAAAAGCATAGTAAAACAACTTTGCTATATACGGTCATGATTTATTTTGCCCCCTTTTCAAGTAGTTTAGCTCTGAAAATGTTCTAATTCTGAGACCTAGGAGAACCCCTCTGCTGACTTGTGAAGGCTAACCCTGCTACATATAGCTCAATCAGTTGCTTTAACAGATAATGTGCAAAACAATTATAATAACAATATGACCAAGCTAGCCTTGTTATCTGCAGACTCAAGCCCATATTGGCTCCTCCAAATAAGGAGTTTTAAAAACAATTGCAGCAAACAAGATGATAATTTGTTTAAAACAATTTTTTAAAAAAATAAATGCCTTGTAATTACAAGGTGTTTACTGTCCCTTTAAGGATCAAATGTTGGTTTATTCGTTGCCTCAGGATTTCATTTGATTTCTATCTTTGTGGAACTGCTCTTAATGCTATTTCATAATTCTACTACTTTTTAGCTATTTAAAGTTTGAAATTTGCTATTAAAACCATTTTAGTTGACACAATATAATTTGTCTTATTCTGCAAGCAATACCATAACCTTCGAAACAATAATAGAATATAATTTGCTCAGTATAATTACATATAGTGGCACTGGCAGTGATTTTATATTATTAACTGACGGCTCATTTATTGTTTGGGTCAGGAAAAGGGTAACAGGAAGAGTGGAGGGGGGGCAAATTGCGTATGTTTACAATTGAATTAGCTGAGCTTTTAATTTGTGAATTTGTAAAAAGAATAAAGAAAGAATTATATGCAGAATAAAAATCTGCTCTGCGCGTTCAAAATAAATTGTTGTTTACATTTCTCATGGAATAGTGCAGTGCAATAAAGTATTTAACAATGTACATAGGAAAATCATTTTTTTTTTTCAAAGAAAGAGAAGTGACAGAAAATGAGTTCTGTTGTAAAATTACAAAGTAGAGATATGTTTATAACATGTTTATAAAACTGTAGTAGACTCACAGAATAACTTTCCTGAAGAGATGGTAGAAGATACCAAAACATTGGATTTAACTATCCCAAATGTGCAAAGTTTTGTTTTATTTATTTTTTAATTTATTTGTTTGTTTGTTTGTTTGGTCTCCTAAAAATAGTGTTGCCACCAGGTGTCCAGTATTCAACCAGTATTTCAGCAGACTGTCCAGTAAGATTTTTTACAAAACCTCCCAACTGTCCCTATTTGCAGAATTTCCCTTAGCCCCTCCCATGGAGCACCCAAATACGTCTACAAATTTCCTAGACACACTCACTGACCACCCAGGCACACCCACAATCCCACCCACTAACCACCCATGATCCCACCACTCCCAGCATGGCTCCACCTACAAAATGATGACAAACCCCTATCAACCTCCTGAGTCCCTGATACCCAGCCACAAATGTTAGAAACTATGCAAAAATACTGAACACTTAAATGCCCCTGAGTATGAGCTAAATATAATAAAATATAGCCTACATGCATTATAAATATATATCCTAAAAGCATTACAAATATGGAACAGAAATAAGTGTGGGGAAGTCAAGGGGGTCAAATCACTTCTGCTTATATGTGCTACTGGCAGCCAAAGAGGTTACATTATTAATTAGTATGTTACTGGCAGCCACTGGGTAAAATTACTGCTCAGTTATGAAAAATATTCAATCAAGAGTGGGGCTAAGGTAGATGTAGCGGAGGGCACTATTAAAATACTCCCAATAACCGGACGACACACAGTTTGGGAGTCAATAACTCACGACCCAACCAGTTTTCAGGTTTAAAACAGAATGACATTTATTAAAAGGCTATGCCTAGTATTTATGCAGATCTGACCCCAGCTGGGGGGTTGAAAGAATCTTGTACATTAGATAGAGAACAAACGCCCTTTGACATGGCACAATAGAATTACCTTACTTAGCAGATAACAACTTAAACACAAGACACACTTGGCTTTTCTTATCACCTAGGCGTCTGCTCTCTGAAGGTGATTAAACAATGGAATGTTTATCACTAACTTTAATGACAGTACACAATAGCTGAGGCTAGTAACCTTGTCGTTAGAGTATAGCTTCTTAAAGCTGAACACAGTTAACTCTTCAGTTCTGACCGAAGGGTCTGTCACATATACATAGCACACAATACAGCATATGGACAACCTTTCTTACATTATAGTCCAGAAGTGGCTAGGTTTGCCACAATGCTCCCCCAGAACCAAGCCGGCATACACAGTCTGATCCCAACGGATCGGCTTGGGGATGTCCGGGGCAGTACTCACAGATCACTTTTCAAGTTCAGTTTGTCTGGATAACCCGTCGGCGTTACCGCTTTGTTTCCCTGGGCGGTAATGGATTGTAAAGTCGAAGGGCTGCAGCGCCAAACTCCAGCGCAGCAGCCTCGCATTGTCCCCGGCCACACGGTTCAGCCACACCAACGGGTTGTGATTTGTGAGTAAGGAAAAAGGTTGTCCATACAGGTATGGCTGCAACTTTTTGAGGGCCCACACCACGGCCAGGCATTCTTTTTCAATGGCGGCGTAGCTTACTTCACGGGGCAACAACTTTCGGCTCAAGTAAGCTACGGGGTGTTCTCCGCCATCTGCTCCAACTTGGCTCAGCACTGCCCCCACTCCAAACATCGAAGCATCTGTGTGAACAAGAAATCTTTTAGTGGGATCGGGTGCAGCAAGTAGAGGCGCATTAGTTAGAGCAGTCTTTAGTTGTTGGGTCACCTCTGCGGTAAACTGGGTGCCCCTATCCGATATTATCTCCTGGGGGTACCCTACCCAGGAAAATATTTTTATTAAGGCTTCAGCTACCGTCTCTGCATGGATGTTGGAGAGAGCAATGACCTCGGGGTACCTAGTGGCGTAGTCCACCACGGTTAAAATGTACCTCTTCCTGGAGGGACTGGGCTTGGGTAGTCACAGGGTTAACATCAGCGGAACCCATGGGAGCATAGGCAGAAACAAGGGGGGCCAAGTCATTTCCAAGGAGAACATCAGCAGGTAAGTCCTTCTTGACCCCCACATTCACAGGTCTAGCGCCCACTCCCCAATCTAAATGTACCCTGGCAACAGGTAGGCGGAACACAGTGCCCCCTGCTACCCTCACAGCCACAGTGTCTCCAGTGTGCTGTTTCTCAGACACCAAGTTCTTTTGAAGCAAGGTCATGGTAGCACCAGTATCCCGTAGACCACTGACCTCCTTCCCATTCACTTTAACCAGTTGCCGGTTATTCCGGTGGGCAGCTTGCACAGGGTCTGCTTCATGTAGGCTGCCCCAGCATTCTGGCGCCTCTACGTAGCGGGCCGCAGGCTGAGGATTATGTGGGATTCCGCCGGCAGGTCTTCTCCAGGACTGTGCTTGGTTCGCTGCGTTTAGGGGACACTCTGGTCTTTTGTGCCCTAGTTGCTTACATCCAAAGCACCGAATAGGTTGTGAGTAGCCCCGCGAATTGAACTGGGCTCTCTGAGGGTAGTTCGTGGCTGGAGGCCGTGTGGTATAGTGGTGCGCCGGGGGTTGGTAACTGGCAGCTGCTGGGGTGACTGGGGGTCTGTACTCCACTCTAGCAGTGGGCAATCGGTATACTGCTCCCCCTGCCACTTGTACTGCCACGGATCCGCCAGTGTGTGCTGTATCCGGCACCAAATGGGGAGCTATCAGGGTTAAAGTAGCTCCCGAATCCCGAAGTCCCTGGACCTCCTTCCCCTCTACGGTCACCAGCTGGCGGTGATGTTGCCGGTTATCGGTGGCCCGGACCGACATCACCTCATGCAGAATTCCCAGGGGTTCCTCGGCTTGGGTGCTCAACACCTCATGAGCGGCTGGCTCCGTTTGGTAATGGTGAGCAGCCGCCCTCGGGGCCAGGTTCTGTCTGACCTGGTTCCAAGCTTGTCTGCTCCGATTTTGGGTGCACTCACGTGCCATATGTCCCCACTGCTTGCAGGTGTGGCATTGTATATTCGTCCGTCCATTGTATCGTGAGGGGGGTGGTGGATTCCCTGGGGCTGGGCGAAAAGGTGCCGCTGTGGGGTTGTTAGGCTGTAGAGGACTGGGCTGTCCCATGGGTCGAGCGTACGTCTTAGGCAGTAGTCCATGGTGCCTCCTGGCATCAAAATGCTGGTCTGCTAATCTGGCTGCTTCGGTTAAGGTGAGGGGTTTTCAATCTCTCACCCATTCTTGGGCTTCTGGGGACAAGCCGTTAAAGCATCAGTTGTCGCAATTCTTCCATGGTGGTAGCTTGGCTGGCCTGTATCCACCCTTGAGATGCTTGATCCAGCTTGTGGGCCGACTCTGCATGTGAATCTCTTTCTGGCTTGCGCAGGCCTCTAAACCTGCGCCGGTATGCCTCTGGGGTAATGGCATATCTTTCCAAGATCGCTCTCTTCACTTTAGCGTAATCCTTGCTGTCCTCCCTGGGTACAGCGTGATACGCTTCCGCTGCCCTACCGGCTAGCTTGCCTGCTAGCACCGGGACCCATACGGACTGCTCCAAATCATGTAACTCGCACAGTCTCTCAAAATCCTGTAAATACCCATCGATCTCATCCTTCTCCTCACAAAACATTTTAAAGGCATGGTATGGGATTTTGGGTCTTACTGGGTTGCTGAGTGCTTCCGAAATGGATTCTGCTTGGGAGGATGTATTCCGCGGACTGTGTGCCATCACGTACTCCTGCACATCTGCCATTACCACGGATAGCATGTCCCGTGGTACAGGTTGGGGTAAAAATTCCAGCCTGGTCCTCATTTCCCTCTGGTATAGGGTCTCCTCCATGGCTGTTGGAGGCGTATCGCTGCGAGCTCTGTCTCCCTCCATCAGATCGGCAATTAATATAGCCTTGGGTTTGCTGCTGGCTATCTTTCCCCTGGCTTCTAGCAGTTCCTTTAACGTTTGTCTCTTTAGCTTAGAATAATCCGTCTCCATTCACTTCGGTAGTCGGTTCTTTCGCTGTATTCTGTTTACCATTCCCTTTTCTTATTCGGCAGTTACAATTGCACGAATTGGGCTTTTCGGCTGTAAGGTCGGATCCCAACGCTTGCCACCAATTGTAGCGGAGGGTACTATTAAAATACTCCCAATAACCGGACGACACACAGTTTGGGAGTCAATAACTCACGGCCCAGCCAGTTTTCAGGTTTAAAACAGAATGACATTTATTAAAAGGCTATGCCTAGTATTTATGCAGATCTGACCCCAGCTGGGGGGTTGAAAGAATCTTGTACATTAGATAGAGAACAAACGCCCTTTGACATGCCACAATAGAATTACCTTACTTAGCAGATAACAACTTAAACACAAGACACACTTGGCTTTTCTTATCACCTAGGCGTCTGCTCTCTGAAGGTGATTAAACAATGGAATGTTTATCACTAACTTTAATGACAGTACACAATAGCTGAGGCTAGTAACCTTGTCGTTAGAGAATAGCTTCTTAAAGCTGAACACAGTTAACTCTTCAGTTCTGACCGAAGGGTCTGTCACATATACATAGCACACAATACAGCATATGGACAACCTTTCTTACATTATAGTCCAGAAGTGGCTAGGTTTGCCACAGTAGAGTTTTTAGGGGGGGAAGTGTAACCCCAGCAATATATAGTATATCTTTAGTCTTGGCTTGTACAGTGTCAATGTGGTGCAACTGTAATGTTATTGTACAGACCCAGACACACAGGCATAGGATCTCCTCCAATTTTCTGCCCTACATATCCACCAGTGTGAATTTGCTACTGAATAATTATTTTGGTACTGATATAATTCTCAGTTTTAGGAGATGAAGGGCTAGAATAAATAAAATACATGAAATTGGAATGCATTGGCAGAGGGGTATTACTTTTATCTCCAGGCTAGGGTCTAATTAACCCTCTCTCTAGAGTCACCAAATTTGTCTAATGTAAACCTTGCCCCACAAAATATCCCAATATGAAAATAAAATAAATTATGCTTAAATGATAAATTAATTTTTTTCATGATGGTGAGAGTCCACGAGACATTACCTCTGGTATTCAACTCCTGGCCACTAGGAGAAAGCAAAGATTCCCAAAGCTCTAAGAGTCCTTAATCTCTCCCACCATTCTGGTATTTTAGTATGACATACAGGGAGTGCAGAATTATTAGGCAAATGAGTATTTTGACCATATCATCCTCTTTATGCATGTTGACTTACTCCAAGCTGTATAGGCTCGAAAGCCTACTACCAATTAAGCATATTAGGTGATGTGCATCTCTGTAATGAGAAGGGGTGTGGTCTTATGACATCAACACCCTATATCAGGTGTGCATAATTATTAGGCAACTTCCTTTCCTTTGGCAAAATGGGTCAAAAGAAGGACTTGAAAGGCTCAGAAAAGTCAAAAATAGTGAGATATCTTGCAGAGGGATGCAGCACTCTTAAAATTGCAAAGCTTCTGAAGCGTGATCATCGAACAATCAATCGTTTCATTCAAAATAGTCAACAGGGTCGCAAGAAGCGTTTGGAAAAACCAAGGCGCAAAATAACTGCCCATGAACTGAGAAAAGTCAAGCGTGCAGCTGCCAAGATGCCACTTGCCACCAGTTTGGCCATATTTCAGAGCTGCAACATCACTGGAGTGCCCAAAAGCACAAGGTGTGCAATACTCAGAGACATGGCCAAGGTAAGAAAGGCTGAAAGACGACCACCACTGAACAAGACACACAAGCTGAAACGTCAAGACTGGGCCAAGAAATATCTCAAGACTGATTTTTCTAAGGTTTTATGGACTGAAGAAATGAGAGTGAGACTTGATGGGCCAGATGGATGGGCCCGTGGCTGGATTGGTAAAGGGCAGAGAGCTCCAGTCCGACTCAGACGCCAGCAAGGTGGAGGTGGAGTACTGGTTTGGGCTGGTATCATCAAAGATGAGCTTGTGGGGCCTTTTTGGGTTGAGGATGGAGTCAAGCTCAACTCCCAGTCCTACTGCCAGTTTCTGGAAGACACCTTCTTCAAGCAGTGGTACAGGAAGAAGTCTGCATCCTTCAAGAAAAACATGATTTTCATGCAGGACAATGCTCCATCACACGCGTCCAAGAACTCCACAGCGTGGCTGGCAAGAAAGGGTATAAAAGAAGGAAATCTAATGACATGGCCTCCTTGTTCACCTGATCTGAACCCCATTGAGAACCTGTGGTCCATCATCAAATGTGAGATTTACAAGGAGGGAAAACAGTACACCTCTCTGAACAGTGTCTGGGAGGCTTTGGTTGCTGCTGCATGCAATGTTGATGGTGAACAGATCAAAACACTGACAGAATCCATGGATGGCAGGCTTTTGAGTGTCCTTGCAAAGAAAGGTGGCTATATTGGTCACTGATTTGTTTTTGTTTTGTTTTTGAATGTCAGAAATGTATATTTGTGAATGTTGAGATGTTATATTGGTTTCACTGGTAAAAATAAATAATTGAAATGGGTATATATTTGTTTTTTGTTAAGTTGCCTAATAATTATGCACAGTAATAGTCACCTGCACACACAGATATCCCCCTAAAATAGCTATAACTAAAAACAAACTAAAAACTACTTCCAAAACTATTCAGCTTTGATATTAATGAGTTTTTTGGGTTCATTGAGAACATGGTTGTTGTTCAATAATAAAATTAATCCTCAAAAATACAACTTGCCTAATAATTCTGCACTCCCTGTATAGCCAAGAAAGGAGTAGAAACGTAGGAAAGGACAAAGTAGGGAAAATAAGGCGCAAACTAAAGCTGCTGCCAAAATTAATTACATTTTAAAAAAATGGACTGGGCTCATGGACCACCATGAAAGAAATGAATTTATCAGGTGAGCATAAGTTTTGTTTCCTTTCATAAGGTGGTGAGAGTTCACAAGCCATTACTCCTGAGAACTAATATGCACGCTGTGGAGTCCACAAGTAAGTGGGCGGGACAAAGATGTTTTAAGGTTGTCACCTTATTACCTGATACTGCTGCCTGAAGGACTTTTCTACCAAACACATTAAAGTGGTAGAATTTAGGGAAAGTATGTTGTTGCCTTGTAAATGTATTCAACATAAGACTAATTCTTGAAAATCCAAGAAGAGGTAAGTGATATAAAAAAGTGAGCAATAATGCATTTTGGAAAAAAACTATCCCATCTCCAAGAAAACCTTGGTAATCATGAGATTTAGCCAAAAAGCTAAAGAAACAGATGTAACCCTCTGACCTTAACGTGAACCAAGGGACAAACAAATTAAAGGATTGCCTAAAAACCCTCAAAATCATATTGAGTCCTTAAAAACTGTCTTATCTTGATGAAAATAAGGCAAGAAAGTCTGTAAGAAAGAGCAAACAATTCAAATCTTCCTGCAGAAGATATTGCTAAAAGCAACAAAAACAAGGTCCAAATGTCCAAAA
This sequence comes from Bombina bombina, assembly GCF_027579735.1. Lineage (NCBI taxonomy): Eukaryota > Metazoa > Chordata > Amphibia > Anura > Bombinatoridae > Bombina > Bombina bombina. The sequence goes on from NC_069499.1 coordinate 1,387,356,515, forward strand.
CATGCAAGTTCCAAATTAGAAATCTATAAACTTGTAAAAAAAACAACAAATGAATGTTCCAAAAAGGAGACAATGGTTTAGACACTGGATATATCCTGACTAAGCCTGGACAAAGCCTAGATATCAAGACATTTAGCATGTTTCCTGTAGTATGAAACAAAAAAAGCAGAAATTTGACTCTTTAAAGAGTTAGCAGATAAATCATTACCTAATCCAATCCATTACCTAAAAGAATGCCAGTTAAAACCCTGTTTTTTATAGTAGGAAAGTAACAACTTTTCAACTAATTTGAGAAATTTTACTTTAAGTTTTATGGTCTGAAATAAGGACTTCAATACAGCATCAAAGAAACCTTAAATATGTATTCAATCTAATCTATCAAGAGACTTGAAATCATGATTATTGGATACAACTTATCATCAGAATCAGATTTGCAAGCCAAGTTCTTGAGCTTGACTGGAGCAGTTAGATTAATTTAGAATGCTCTATTCCATTCAAACTATGGCTCTTGGAAACAGAAGTCATCAGGTCTATGTTTGAAAGACCACATTGTTCCACAATCTAGTAGAAAATATTAATGTCAAAGACTTCCTTCATTGCTAAGGAACTGCAAGTTCCCCCTTGATAGTGGATATAAGCTATAGCTGTAACATTGTCTGAATGAAAACTGGGATAAGTTTCACCCTTTCAGAGGAGGACAGCTCTAAATGGACCTAAAGATTGCATGTCTAAGATAATTATTGGTAACTTCGCCTCCTGAGGAAACCAAACTCCATGTTATTTCCTGGACCCCCAGACTGAACCACAATCCAAGAGAATGGAGTCTGCAAATATTATTTTCCAAGTTTGTGGAATAAAGGACACCCCCAGTAAAATAGTTTGGAAAACTATCCAACAGGTCAGAGATTGGCTCACTAAAGAATCTCATGATTCTATGAGAGAGTTGAGAAGAAATGTCTACACCATTGTCGAAGCATGCAAAGTTGAAGAGGTCTCATGTGAGACCATGCAAAAGGAACATCTGATGCTGTAGTTTTCAGACCTAACACATATATAAAGCTACAGATAGGTTGCAAAATGAGCAAACTGACTGTGACTTTTATCCCTGAAAGGTGCATAGTTATTGAGTTTATAATGACTCCCACAAAAGAGACTCTTGATTAATGAGAAAAAGAACTCATAAATTATTTCTCCAACCATGTCTGCATAGAAAACAACAGTAGAATGTTGTTATGAAATACAGCTGAAGGAAGAAATGGAGCCTAAACCAATATGTTGTCCAGGTATAGAGCCACTGAACTACAGTACATGAGTATTTATTACAGACAAGAGAGTTCCTTGAACCTTCGTAAAAATTCTGGGAGCTATAGATAGACCAAACAAAAGAGCCACAAATTGAAAAAGTTTGTCCAGAATGGCAAATCTTAGAAGCTGGAAATGGTCTAGGAACAGGAAGGAAGGCATCCTTCAAATTAAATGTTGACATAATTTGACCCTGTTGAATAAGGGGTAGAATCGCCCAGATTGATACTATTTTGAAAAATTTGATTAAAGTCATTAAGTTCACAATTGGTCTGAAAATTCCCTCTTTCTTGAGAAAAATTAAAAAGAATGGAATACAATTCTTAGCTTTGTTCCAAAACTTAAACTACAGCTAATAAAATTTGGAAAGCATTTTGGAACGTGAGACAAAAGACACCTTCCTCGAAAAGGCTTTAATTTGAAACCTATCCAGAAATCCCAGGAAGCTTTGTTTAGAACCCAGAGATCTTGGACAAACTTTGATAGGTCTTCTAAAAAAAGGCGTAAACTGCCCCTGCTAGAAAATAATCTGGATTGGGGCCATACCTTTATGCTGATTTAGAAGAGGAAGAAGGCTCATAGAATGCTTGACCCTGTTCCAACTGGATTAAACCTCCAGGAAGATCTAGAAGATTCAGGTCATTGTAAGGAGGAAGATGATTTTTGGTCCCTAAATTGACAAAAGGAATGAAAAAAGACTATTTGTTCTATTTTTTCCCTTAGACTTCTTGTCCTGAGGAAGAAAAATTAATTTTCTGTCAGACACAGTGGAAATGATAACATATAAAAAGTCTTTGTACTAAAGGTGGAATTTGTCTGTTACATGTGTATGTCCCTGACTATGATTTATCTCAAAATTGGTGTACCTACTTATAGCCTGTGGGCCATGTGAGTGTAAGAAATATCTGTACTTACCTCAGTTGCACCAACTTTACCGTGTGCAGTGGCTGCAGGAAAGACTGCTTCCAGTAGAGAGCCAATCCAGTACTGTGTACGTCACAGCAGAGGATCTATGTAAGGAGTATATTGATGATCCAACAGGAGGAGGCTAGAGGACCGGTCCCTACAACACCTGTGGCAGGTTTGTGACTATTTCACTGAGAGTGATTAAAGGGACATTAAACACTTTGAGATGGTAATATAAAATGATAAATTGTATATATATATATATATATATATATATATATATATATATATATATATATATACTGTATATAATAAAGTCTGCAATATACTTTCATTATTTTGTTTTCCCCATTTCCGGTTATTCCATTCTGAAATTGTGAGCTTTAAAGTTCCTGTTAGAAATGGAAGTGCAGAACACTGTTATAATCCACACTGCCATTGGCTGCACACTCTAGGGACCTATCTATAACTGTCTAAATTGGCCTAAGCAGAGAAGGTAACCTAAGTTACAACATGGCAGCTCCAATTATTTTATAGACACTGAAACGTTACACTTATTTTGTCAATATTTAAACAGCGAATTAAACTTTAAAAAATACATCTAGATGTTATTCTCAGACTAATCTTTTCTTTTAATGCATCATTCTATCTAACATTTATTTATTGTTTAATGTCCCTTTAAGTCAATACACACTACTCCAATCTCCCCTCTGTCTCTCAGTAGCAGCTCTCTGAGGGAAAAATGGGCTTCAACTTGGTCTCAGGATTCATTTCAACGAAGAATCTGGAGCACCGCAATTCTTCACCTTTCTCTTAGGCAGGCAAATAAAAGACTAGTACAGGCATACCCCACATTTACGTACACAATGGGACCAGAGCATGTATGTAAAACGAAAATGTACTTAAAGTGAAGCAATACTTTTTTTTCACTTCTCAATGCTTGTACTTCATTATAATAGTCATTTATAGGCATAACTGATATAAATAATACATTTATAACTAAAATAAACACAATACTATAAGGTTAGGCCAAAAGAAAATATTTATTGCAAAATAAACAAAAAAATTTCTAAGCTTAGGGCAACAGAACATACAGTATTTACTGTACTGTATTGAAAAATAAAGACATTTTCTAAGCTTAGGGTCAGCTTAGGACAAGAGAACATAATTACTGTACTGTACAGTTTTGCAAAATAAACACAACATTTTCTAAGCTTAGGATCAGCTTAGGGTAAGAGAACATATTTACTGTACTGTACAGTATTTCAAAATAAACACAACATTTTCTAAGCTTAGGATCAGCTTAGGACAAGAGAACATATTTACTGTACTGTATTGCAAAATACTGTAAACACAACATTTTCTAAGCTTAGGATCAGCTATGAGCATTTATTCTAGTAAGGATGAAGTCATACTGGTATCTTCTGTTTCACAAGTCAACTCTTCAAAGGCGAGACGCTTTCTTGCTGGCGAATTGGGTGTACTACAAGTAGCAATAAGAGAAGGAGCAGGACTGGGTGGTGATGCCAGAGCTGGAAATGGACTGCCAGTTGATGATCTGGTATCCAAATGACTGTCTGTCGATGATGATGATCTGCGTGCTGATGGACTTTTAGAAAAGTAAGTCTCTATGGAGGTTTGAAGTGTAGCTTTCTTCTTTTCTCTGTAGATTTCTTTGTAACAGGAATAAGCCCCTGAAATGTTACCATTGACTGTGAAGCTTCTTTCAAAGTCCCTATCATGCTTTTCAAAAAGAGCCATGGCGCTATCAAGATGACGGAAAGCTTGAAAGAGAATTTTTGAAGTTAAGCCTTCAGGCTGTTCAATGTTCTCAACCCCATTTTGCACATCTTCTTCTTCTTCTCTCTCCTCTTCAAGTTCTAGAAGATCTTCATTGCTGAGGGGCTCAGTATGGGATGCAAGCAGTTCAGCAACATCTTCTGGCTCTACTTCCAGCTCTAACTGCCTTGCCATCTCTACAATATTTTCAGTAACATTAGCTACAGAATCATTAACGCCTTCAGAATCATCAGCTAACTGTGGGCATAATTTTTTCCAGGCCCTTTTCATTGTGGTATCCTTTATGTCATTCCAAGCATCTCTTACAGTTTTAATGCAATCCAAGATGTTGTAGCTTTTCCAGAATTTCGATAGGACTTCTTGCCCTGCACCTTCTTCTTTGTCTATTGCTGCAATACACTTACTGAATGTTCTTTTTAAGTAGTTTAACTTGAAGGCAGCTATGACACATTGATCCATGGGCTGCAGTAATGAAGTGGTATTTGGTGGTAGGAATTCCACTCTAATGTTAGGGTTGAGCTCTTCTAGTGTTCGAGGGTGTCCAGGAGCATTATCAACAAGCAGCAAAATCTTGAAAGGGATATTATTGTCTTTGCAATAAGCTTTCACCTCTGGAACAAAGCAGGTGTCAAACCAATCCTCAAAAAGGGCTGCAGTTACCCATGCTTTTTTATTTGCCCTCCAATGCACTGGAAGTCTAGTTTTAACATAGTTCTTCAAAGCTCTTGGATTTTGAAAACAGTAAATAAACAAAGGCTTTAGCTTTAAGGTACCAGAAGCATTGCCACCTAACAGAAGGGTTATTCTATCTTTAGCTGGCTTGTAGCCTGGCATTGATTTTTCCTGTCTTGCAATGAAGGTTCTTGCAGGCATCTTCTTCCAGAATAGACCAGTCTCATCCACATTAAAAATTTGATCCATGGAGTAGCCTCCATCTTCAATAATTTTTGCAAATTCACTTGGATAGCTTTCTGCAGCCTCAGTATTTGCAGCAGCTGCCTCTCCTTGTACTTTGATGTTATGTAGATTAGACCTCTTCTTAAACCTATCAAACCATCCACGGCTTGCAACAAATTCAGCATCCTTTGCTGCTTCACCTTTCTTAGCCTTCAGGTCATTGAATAAGCTTAAGGCTTTACTTTGTATAATTGCCTGGTTTACAGGAACATGGCGTGTTGTCTGATTTTCTATCCAAAGTATTAGGAGTCTCTCCATGTCTGCAACAATGCTATCCCTTTTTCGAATTGTTGTGGTGTTAACAGGTGTAGCACTTTTAACTTCTGCAACAATTTTTTCTCTGTTCTTCATGACTGTGTTAATTGTGGTCCTAGTGAAGCCTAGCTTTTGGCCTATTTCAGCTTGAATTACACCTTCATCATACAATCTAATAATTTTAAGCTTCATATCCAAGGTAATAGATTTACGGCATTTCTTTTTATCTGCCATTATCAGCTCTAGGTGCCAAGCGTGTTACAATCAGTACTGTACGTGTACTGTATACAGTATATGTTCCCCAAAGTTCTATGTACTGTACAAGCAGTGGTACAGTGCAGTATTATGGCAGGAATAAAATAGCAATTTGGGTGCAGGAATCTTCTATACACAGTGTGTGCCAAGCGTGTTACAATCAGTACTGTACGTGTACTGTATACAGTATATGTTCCCCAAAGTTCTATGTACAGTAGTGGTTTCAGTGCAGTACAGTATTATGGCAGGAATAAAATAGCAATTTGGGTGCAGGAATCTTCTATACACGATTCACTTTTTAACTTCACTTGCCAAGTGCGCAGCTTCTACACAGTGAGCGGAAACCCCACCTCTTCCTGGTGCGCAGCAACATCTTCCTGGCGCGCGGCAACCTCTTCCTGAACCATAGAGACTAACTGTTTCATGTGCGCAGGGGCGGGTTTGTCCGTTCTCGCGAGTGTCCGTAAAGAGAGGGTCCGTAATAGCTATGTACGTACTCGCGAGTGTCCGTAAAGTGAAGGTCCGTAAAGCGGGGTATGCCTGTATACCAGAGAGGTGGGAGGGATAAAGTGCTCTTATTGCTTTGGGTATCTTTTTACCTCCTCCTAGTGGCCAGAAGTTGAATCCCAGAGTGGCCAGAAGTTGAATCCCAGGAGTAATGGCTCATGGACTCTCACCACCTTATAAAATAAAAAAATATATTATTCCAATTAATAAAAAAGAAAAGTACAGAAACCAATGAAGAGGTGCTGACAGCTCTTTCTTTTTCCAAGCATTTGTATAATCACATTAAATCTATCCTCTAAATATTCCTGCTTCCTATTTATGTACCTCTTTTTGTTTTTAAATGCTTTATTTTATGCTATGTATCTATCCAAAAAAACATTCTGAATTTGCTAAACATTTTGCTATTACTATCGAAAACATGGCCCACAAGACTTCTTCATTTCCTGAAACGTTGCTCACATTTTTAAAAGTATTGAGTTATATTTACATTTAACCTTAGAATTGTGTCAGTTTAAATAGAAAATGGAGTTAAATTACACTTTATTTAACAAATATGCTTGAAAACAGACGTTACTAATAGGGGGTAATATATAAGCGACATAAATCCAGGGTTATGCAACCTCTGAACAAAAATTCAATCAGTTCCAATTCCCAATATTCCCCTATAGGTAATTAGACAAGTTAAAAAATAAGGCAATATAGAAAGCTAGTGAAGAATGGGATTGTCACTTCCATAATTCAAAAATTCATTGCCTATATTCTATAAACCCAAATATTAAAATTAAGGCTGGTGGACAGGTGTAGCGTGTCTAGTCAGACAATAGCATTAGAAAGAGAAGTTAGCAAAACGATAATCTCATATGCATAAGAGGTTTCAATCATACAGGCATAAGCAAATATGCACTAGCTATGCGCTCAAAGGCGTCCTCCTCTCTGCGTACTGCTCTGATTTAACAGAGTCAGCCGATTTCTAACTTTTTCCCCTATCAGATAGGTCTAATTCACATACATTATTATCAGTATTAGAAAACTTAGCAACTATTCAGTGGAGATGTTATGCTGAGTGTTAACTAACAGCTAGTATTGCACTAGGTTAAATGCAAGTAATTTCATTTAGTCATAAGTCAGAGAATCAGAAGTTACTATGTAACCAAACATATAGCGTAGTAGCGTTTTATGTATAGAGTTAGACAAACTTGTTAACCTTACATTGAGTGCTAATTAATGGTAGTGTAACAGCATAACAGCAAAACCCCCCTGTATATAACCCGATATAGGCTAAGTAAGGCGGTATTAAATATAACAAACCGCTAAATTAGTATGTGAGCATTGTGACCGGTCTGGTTAGACCACGCTAGCTACAACACTGTCCACGCCCACCGACGCGTTTCCGTCACTGAACGTGACTTCGTCAGGGCATAGGGCCAGCCCAGCATTAGATGCGGTGAAATATACTGATCCGTCGTCATGGCAACGTATGTAAATCATTACACAGTAAACACGGAGGTGTAAACTCCGCTATGGCCTCATTTGAATACATTAGATATATTAAGTATATTTTAAACCTTTAAAGTATTGATTAGTACCAAAACTATTGGGACAAGAAGGGAGCTTAATAGTTGTAAATTAAAGCGCTCATATAACTAGATATATTGTATATTAGATCCGTTTTATTGCTAAAATAATGAAAAAACAAGTTAAATCTTTCTGGGAAATTTTCAGTTTAGAAAACTATGTTAAGAATAAATTAATCCCTAGAGGTCTAAGGATTCAGCTAGCACCTGCTTTTCACATCTCTGATGAGACCTTTGTGCTTAGGTGGCATGAAATCTTGACCCAATGTTCTCTAGATCTAATGAAATTGACATTAGAGTTTGAAAGAAAACAATATGATGAACTAACCAAACTAATTGATGAAGCCAAAATACAAACAAACAAATTTACTACGCATAAAGACTTTGAAACTTTAGACATAAAACTTAAGTTCCATATAGACAAGCTCAAGGAAGAATTGAGTGAAACAAAAAATAGGAAACTGCAAAGAGATTGGTCTGACCATCAAAAAGGGAATATCTATAAAGTTAATCAGAGACGTAGTAATTTTAGAAAAACACAAGAATCTAGAGTCACGAACAAAAATGACACCTCAGATAATTCCACTACTGATTCAGAACCCTCTGATGAGGAATTAACACAAACACCCACAACCAGTGCTGCCTTAATAGAACCATCCATTACACGAATTTTTTTAGAGAAAGATCTGTTCCCCCCAAAGAAACAGTAAAAACAAGGCAAAAAAACAAAGCAAAAGCCACCGGCAAACAGAAGTAGTTATGGATAATTTACAGATTATTAATCTGACTGAAACTCATTTAGAAAAAGAACATCACACACTACTATCTAAAGCAGTGATTTTTAACCTTTTTTTTGCCGTGGCACACTTTTTTACATTAAAAAATCCTGTGGCACACTACCATCCCAAAATTTTAAAAAAATCACACATTGTAGCCTAATACAGCATATATATATATATATACACATACACACAAACACACACATACTGTATGCAGTGTGCTGTTATGCCATGCCTCCTACAAACTACCCCTGCACTGGGAGTAAAAAACAAGCAAAGTTTAAAAAATATGTCACACTGTTGTCAGTCTGCCGTGGCACACCTGAGGATCTCTCACGGCACACTAGTGTGCCACGGCACACTGGTTGAAAAACACTGATCTAAAGGACTAACCTTTGTACCCACTCCACATCATGATACATTTAATTGGATCAAGGACATACATCTGTTCGCTAGAAAACTTGCACTACATAAATTTCACAAAAATGCTAACACAAATTCCCTGATTGATATGGGAGTAGAACAAGAGGACCATGAAATGGTTAATCTAATGATATCATTACTGAATGAAAATGTAGAGACTCCAGAAACAAGGAAAGCAAGTATAGTGAAACCTAAAAGTAATTTTATGCCAGCAATATCCAAATACCCTTCTATTGACAAATTTGTCTCCCTGGTCACAACAGAAATAGAGGAGATAAATAAAAAAAGCAAAGTGCAAAAAAACTTGAGTTATAAAGAACAAAAAGCCCTTCAGAAATTACAAAACAATAAGGAGATTACAATAATAAATGCAGATAAGGGAGGTAATATGGTCCTTATGAGCAATTCTCAATATGAAGAAATTTGTACCGATATTCTGAGCAATACTGATAATTACAAGGTCCTTACTCGTGATCCAACTGATGCCTTCCAACGAGAATTAAGATCCCTCCTGGATAGGGGTCTACAAGAAAGGGTAATCACTAAAGCAGAACATCAGTTTATGTTTAATAAGTTTCCAAGAATAGCTACTTTCTATAGCCTTCCTAAGGTTCATAAGGATATGACAAAACCACCCGGGAGACCTATAGTCTCTGGAAATGGCTGTATCACTGAAAATGCAAGCATTTTTTTAGATAAAAAACTGAGACATTTTGTACACACCCTTACATCTTACATACAAGACACTAAAGATGTCTTGAAATGCCTGGCTGATGTTATAGTCAGTGATAATACTATGTTGGCTAGCATAGACGTTGAAAGTCTATACTCTAACATATCCCACAACCTGGGCTTGGAGGCAGTTACTTTCTTCCTGAGAACAGTTAACCCAACCAGAAATGATGAAGATGAATTCATCATTGATCTATTAGATTATGTACTAAGACATAACTATTTTCTATTCAACAAAAATATCTACTTACAGAAAAGGGGCACAGCAATGGGCACTTGCTGTGCTCCAACATATGCCAATATGTTCCTGGGGTGGATTGAGAACAAGAGTATTCTCAATGAAGACGTTAACCCATATATGCATTATATGGATCTATATATTAGATATATAGATGACGTTTTAATTCTATGGACGGGCACTAAAAATGACTTTGAAAAATTCATGTTGTGGCTGAATAACAACAAAGATGGTATGAGGTATACTTCAACTATAGATTCAAACAAAATTTCTTTCTTAGATCTAGAGATCAGAAAAGAGACGGATGGCACACTAAATACAAAACTGTATAGAAAAGAGACAGCTACCAACAGTCTCCTCAAATGGGAGAGTTATCACCCTAAGAAATTGAAAATGGGCATTCCGTTTGGTCAGTACTTAAGAGCCAGACGAAACTGCAGCACAGAACTTGATTTTGAAACAGAAGCGAGGGAATTACAAAGAAGGTTTAAAGAAAGAGGGTACCCAGGTAGATGCCTTAAAAAGGCATATCAAAGAGCTAAATTACTGGATAGAAATACACTATTGCAAACCAGTAAGCAAATTAATGCACAAGAAACAAACGAACAGCAGCCCATAAGAATTATTGGTATATATGATGACAAAAATGTCTGCATAAAGAATATCATCCAAAGACATTGGCATGTTATTCAAGAAGACGAAGACCTAAAGGAAGTAATTTCTGAAAAACCTAACATTACCTATAGAAGATCAAAAAACCTTAAAGACATACTTATGGAGAGTCATTACTCTAAAGACTTACCTAGAACTTGGTTGCGAGAAACCAAAGGCTTCCACAAGTGTGGAAGATGTCAAGCCTGTAAGAACATGGCCCCTACTAAAACCTTCATACACCCCAACACAGAAAAACAGTATGAAATTAAAGATTTTCTAAACTGTAGATCTAAGCAAGTTATATATATCGCTATGTGCAAATGCCCAAAAATCTATGTGGGTGAGACCTCGAGAGAGCTAAGAACCAGAGTGCTAGAACATATAGGCGATATCAAATGGAATAGAAATGTTCCTGTAGCACAACACATGAATAATGAACATCAGGGACATAAATATGAAATCTATTTCTGTGCAATTGAACAAGTAAAATTGAAAGGGAGGAGGGGCGATATTACTAAAATGTTATTACAAAAAGAATGTAGATGGATTCATGAATTACAATCCACCTCACCTAAGGGACTGAATGAAGCAATATCATATAAATGTTTCTTATAGTCTACGGATCATGATATACATTTTGTCTTGCATGACTATTATTTATAAACCGTTCCCTTCTGACCATTGAAACTAAATATGTATGCACTACTGTAAAATAATATCTTTGAAATGGCATATAAATGAGTTGAAACCTTTTGAAATAATTTAAATATTACGATTAGTTTGCATAAACTAATACTTCACTGTGTATAACAATGAGGAGAAATTGTCTCTTCTCCCTAATAAGCATTTGCCTTTCTAATGAGTAAATAATTAATTTTGAACGATCATTTAGGTAGATCACTAGGGACATTTTTCAAGATCCTTCGAGTAGTCTTATAAGTATATCATTTCATTGCTTAAATTTAAATTAATTTAGTAATTACTAGCAATCCTTTGAAGAAATTACTGTTCAAGATATGTTCTGTAATTTATCAATACACCTATACCTCTAGTTACTGAGGGAATCTTGTGTCTTTTACCAACGGATCTAATATACAATATATCTAGTTATATGAGCGCTTTAATTTACAACTATTAAGCTCCCTTCTTGTCCCAATAGTTTTGGTACTAATCAATACTTTAAAGGTTTAAAATATACTTAATATATCTAATGTATTCAAATGAGGCCATAGCGGAGTTTACACCTCCGTGTTTACTGTGTAATGATTTACATACGTTGGCATGACGACGGATCAGTATATTTCACCGCATCTAATGCTGGGCTGGCCCTATGCCCTGACGAAGTCACGTTCAGTGACGGAAACGCGTCGGTGGGCGTGGACAGTGTTGTAGCTAGCGTGGTCTAACCAGACCGGTCACAATGCTCACATACTAATTTAGCGGTTTGTTATATTTAATACCGCCTTACTTAGCCTATATCGGGTTATATACAGGGGGGTTTTGCTGTTATGCTGTTACGCTACCATTAATTAGCACTCAATGTAAGGTTAACAAGTTTGTCTAACTCTATACATAAAACGCTACTACGCTATATGTTTGGTTACATAGTAACTTCTGATTCTCTGACTTATGACTAAATGAAATTACTTGCATTTAACCTAGTGCAATACTAGCTGTTAGTTAACACTCAGCATAACATCTCCACTGAATAGTTGCTAAGTTTTCTAATACTGATAATAATGTATGTGAATTAGACCTATCTGATAGGGGAAAAAGTTAGAAATCGGCTGACTCTGTTAAATCAGAGCAGTACGCAGAGAGGAGGACGCCTTTGAGCGCATAGCTAGTGCATATTTGCTTATGCCTGTATGATTGAAACCTCTTGTGCATATGAGATTATCTTTTTGCTAACTTCTCTTTCTAATGCTATTGTCTGACTAGACACGCTACACCTGTCCACCAGCCTTAATTTTAATATTTGGGTTTATAGAATATAGGCAATGAATTTTTGAATTATGGAAGTGACAATCCCATTCTTCACTAGCTTTCTATATTGCCTTATTTTTTAACTTGTCTAATTACCTATAAGGGAATATTGGGAATTGGAACTGATTGAATTTTTGTTCAGAGGTTGCATAACCCTGGATTTATTTCCCTTATATATTACCCCCTATGAGTAACGTCTGTTTTCAAGCATATTTGTTAAATAAAGTGTAATTTAACTCCATTTTCTATTTGACTTATTCAGTGTATAATTCTACACTTGACTTCAATGTCATAAATCCCCTTTTGATTCCCTAACCTTACTAATTGTGTCAGTTTACCATTAACACAGGCAAACCATATCCTGTTAATGAGGCTAATGCACGTGCTGTAGGAACCATAAGACCCAAGGCTATACAGTTTTAAAAATATAGACCCCACTTCCTATTATTTGTTTGTTGTCCTGTGAAACCCGAAAATATAATGTCTGGTGGTCTGGTCTAATTTAGGAAGATCTGGCTTAGGTAAAAAATAGTTTTGTGTAATTGTGTACTGGGGTATACACATCTAATTGGGGGGATTCTGTGAATTCTGTTATGGTTGGAGAAGGAAACTTTGGATGTGTACAACAGATCTAGATGACGCATTATCCCTTCTGTATATATTTACCTCAGATCTTGTAGTTATTGCTGTGTTAAATCAACCCTGATTTATAGGGGAAGCTGCCAGGAGACAATATGCTCGCTTTACCACAATTCCCATGTATACACTCTTTATTTAATTTCCTCTTTTAAGCAATATTTAACAGGAGTGCTCTATTAATTCATCTCTTTGGCATTCTGGATTGTTTCAACTGGGCTTGTGTTTTTCATGCCCTATGAGTTAATCTTGCTGTTTCTCTTTTAATTTTGATTTTTTTTAGCAGGACCTCAATCAGGGAGGTTCTTCTTTTTTGAATGAGACAGGACTGTGATAAAGCATCAGATATGTGAATGGGCAATAGTAATGCAAACATTCCATACATACATTAGAGCATTACTTTTTTGTATAACTGACCCTAGAACCTTTATTTAAATAGGTATTTCTATATATATATCCAATGTAAGGTACACCACAATGTAATAATAAAGTGGTGACTTTTGATTGACAAACCAGGTGCGAGGTGATTATTTTTGGATTATATATATATATATATATATATATATATCCTCTGATGAAGAAGGCTAGTACTATCGTATAAGCCTTTGAAACGCGTCAGAAAACTTCATTTTCTGGGTCAGATCTATGCCTCAGGGTTGCACTCTAAACCCCACATACGAACTGTGTGATATATAAATATTTGCTCTACGGAGTTTACGCTATTGGAACTGTTGTAACCATTTAAACAAATGTCATTGATACCTCATATACAGTGGGGCAAAAAAAGTATTTAGTCAGCCACCAATTGTGCAAGTTCTCCCACTTAAGAAGATGAGAGAGGCCTGTAATTTTCATCAGAGGTATACCTCAACTATGAGAGACAAAATGTGGAAACAAATCCAGACAATCACATTGTCTGATTTGGAAAGAATTTATTTGCATATTATGGTGGAAAATAAGTATTTGGTCACCTACAAACAAGCAAGATTTCTGGCTCTTGCAGACCTGTATCTTCTTCTTTAAGAGGCTCCTCTGTCCTCCAATCATTACCTGTATTAATGGCACCTGTTTGAACTTGTTATCAGTATAAAAGACACCTGTCCACAACCTCAAACAGTCACACTCCAAACTCCACTATGGTGAAGACCAAAGAGCTGTTGAAGGACACCAGAAACAAAATTGTAGACCTGCACCAGGCTGGGAAGACTGAATCTGCAATAGGCAAGCAGCTTGGTGTGAAGAAATCAACTGTGGGAGCAATAATTAGAAAATGGAAGATATACAAAACCACTGATAATCTCCCTCGATCTGGGGCTCCATGCAAGATCTCACCCCGTGGGGTCAAAATGATCACAAGAATGGTGAGCAAACATCCCAGAACCACACGGGGCCAGGGGGACCTAGTGAATGACCTGCAGACAGCTGTGACCAATGTAACAAAGGCTACCATCAGTAACACACTACACCGCCAGGGACTCAGATCCTGCAGTGCCAGACGTGTCCCTCTGCTTAAGCCAGTACATGTCCGGGCCCGTCTGAAGTATGCTAGAGAGCATTTGGATGATCCAGAAGCGGATTGGGAGAATGTCATATGGTCAGATGAAACCAAAGTAGAACTGTTTGGTAGAAACACAACTCGCCGTGTTTGGAGGAGAGAGAATGCTGAGTTGCAACCAAAGAACACCATACCTACTGTGAAGTATGGGGTGGCAACATTATGCTTTGGGGCTGTTTCTATGCAAAGGGAACAGGACGACTGATCCGTGTACATGAAAGAATGAATGGGGCCATGTATCGTGAGATTTTGAGAGCAAACCTCCTTCCATCAGCAAGGGCATTGAAGATGAAACGTGGCTGGGTCTTTCAGCATGACAATGATCCCAAACACACCACCCGGGCAACAAAGGAGTGGCTTCGTAAGAAGCATTTCAATGTCCTGGAGTGGCCTAGCCAGTCTCCAGATCTCAACCCCATAGAAAACCTTTGGAGGGAGTTGATAGCCCCAAAACATCACTGCTCTAGAGGAGATCTGCATGCAGGAATGGGCCAACATACCAGCAACAGTGTGTGACAACCTTGTGAAGACTTACAGAAAACGTTTGACCTCTGTCATTGCCAACAAAGGATATATAACAAAGTATTGAGATGAACTTTTGATATTGACCAAATACTTATTTTCCACCATAATATGGAAATAAATTCTTTCCAAATCAGACAATGTGATTGTCTGGATTTGTTTCCACATTTTGTCTCTTATAGTTGAGGTATACCTATGATGAACATTACAGTCCTCTCTCATCTTCTTAAGTGGGAGAACTTGGACAATTGGTGGCTGACTAAATACTTTTTTGCCCCACTGTATGGATTGAGGTTTGAAAATGTAAGCAAGCTTTTACCTAGTGTGTGTTTTTTTACTAATAAATGCTAAGTGTGTTTTATGAAAAACAATATTGCACTATTTTGCTCTTTTCTTTGTCTTTAACATCCTGTAACTGGATGAGATTACAACAAGCGTGAAAAGGGAGAGGAGGAAGAAAAGTTTTTGGAGCCAAGAGTCGTTCTAAAAGCGGATAACAGGCTAATTGGAGATCTTTCTACCTAACAACTTGTGCAGCACTTACCTCATTCTGATTGAGGTATTTTATAGTAAGTAGGAAGTTCACCTATTTATCACGGGTGTTTGGGCACATCAACTAGCAACTTAATTGGACTTAAAGTTTCTACACTTTAAATTATTGTGAACTGCTGGTTGTTCTTTATCTTTGGGCACAACAACTAGCAACTAAATTGGACTTAAAGTTTCTACACTTGAAATTAATGAGAACTGCTGGGTGTTCTTTATCTTTCTTTCTGGGTGTTACTTTCTCTATATAACCAGCCTGACCACCTTGAACTAATTACATTATTGGGATTGCAATATATGCATGTTCATTTCACAATTAATTTGATATTCTTTATTACTAATTGATTTTTTTGAGTTTTTAAAATATTTTTTGGATGTACACACATTCTATTTTTTACATTTAAATTTTATATATTTAAATTACTTGGGATCTATATTGATTACTCTAATATTTGGAGATTAGGGCTAGCCTAGTTTTGCGCCTGGAAACCAATCTTTTTAACTATTTGTATTACTATAGACATTATGCCTTGAGTGATGGGGACCCTTTTGGTGTTTTGTCAGGTTTTCTTGGGCAGAATAACGTGACGACCCTATCCCCATAAATTGATCCATAAGGATCTACATATACTCCACCAAGCACTGTATTTTGTTTCTCTTTCTATTTATTTTATATATATATATATATATATAAAATTAAAAAATAAATAAAATTAAAAAATTCTATGTGAAGAACACAGGAATTTAAAGTTGTTCTAACTCACCTTTGGCTTTAGCGCAGTTGATGGGTTAGCATGCGAGAGATAACAAGATTTTTTTCAGCTTGCCCCGTAGAGGTCTATAGGGAGAAGGAGATAGTGTGGTTGCTATATCCGACATTCTGAAGTTAGCGTTCCTTGTAATATGTGTGCTAATGCAGCCTCGCTGATTTTTTACTTTAAGCACAATTACCGCACAAGCAAATAAAAAGTAAAAATAGTGCGCCACTTATAATCTGGCCCATTGTGGGGGATAAACACAGTTACCAAGGGAGATAAAAAAATTAATGATTTTTTTAGGAAAAAATAATAATTGATGGAATAATCTTTCAGCCTAATGTTTCCCAGGTGACAAATGACTCTCTGGGTAGGAAGACATAAATAGCATAAGTGCATCTCTACCCAAAGCTTTCACATTGTTTGTGATATCATTTACCACGATAAAGACAGATAATCCAAACAGTCCCTTTAATGAACCCTGTAATGATTATCCGATAATCAGGACACTTTCTTATCCAAGAGTAATAGGCAAACTATTATTCGTAGGTAATAAATCCACCAAATACCAGTGTATCTTTAAAGTGGTTAAAGAAGTTAGATTCAGGGATAATGTCTCTGCCTAACTAGGCTCCCTTATTCAGAACCCAGATAGTCCAGGACAGTACACCGTTCATCAGTGCATAAGTGCATAAAATAACTCCGACCGGCACCTTACTTGGGTGCTTAAATCAGTCTTTTTCGCTCTTAGCAAATAGCAAATAGTAGTAATAGTAATAATGATGTCGGTGTGTGTAACAAAGTTATGATAGAAACTTTAATGCCTTACCAGGCTGTTTCCGTTGTTCTCCCAGGAGGAAGTGTTTGTTCATTCCTTGAGCACTCGCTCCTGACCAGCGTCTCACCCTCTGTGACCGACCGCCACCGGAGCCCTCGTCCGTCTACTGTGCGCAGAGAGGCGTGTCGGCTATAGTGATGACGTCATTGGTCTCCGCTGTGGTTCTCTGGGGAATCCTCGTTGTTTCGCTTGCACACACCTGGCGTATGGGTTGCTTGACAAGGTTCAAGCGCAGACGGACTACAACTGGCTATTACTGGCAATAGCTGAAAACTTCAAAGAAAGGATTGCCGGGAGTCCGTGTAACTTTTCCATAAAAATTTACTTTTATTTTAGCATATTAAAAATTCGTGGGATAGGCATATCCCAGTGCCTCACAAACAGGCTGACGTGTTTCGGTAAACACTGTACTCATAGCCATAAAAAATACATGTACTTTGGCAACTTAAAAATGAAATCCTTGATTGGTTGAAGGTAAAGAGGCACACCTGAGCAATCTGACTTAACCCTTTAGGGGCTGTATCAATCACCATAAGAATTTGCAATAAAAAAAAAGACATATATAAACCAGCATAGTTATATCTATTGATTATACACATGATTACTGTCTTATTTACATCAGAAAGAAAAACAATGATATTAGTAACAATCTTGATGTTAGTTGGTACCTGAACAGAAACAAATTATTTAAAGTAAATAGGTGCTATGAACTGTTATAAATAATTCTAGATCCATTATTTTAACTATGACATGAATATCTATGGACCTTAGATGTGTGTTTGTGTGTCTGAATGATATAATTATACACCAAATAGAGCTACGATCAAAAATTAACACAAATAGTTAATAAAATCGTACTTTGAATGTAACCCCTTTGGAAGCTTGGTTTGTAGCTTAAAAATCCAGAACATCTCTTGGTGTGATAAAATCTGAAATTTATCACTCTTTTTGATCCATTAATGGTTTCAATTACCAACCATTTGAGGGTATCACTTTTACCCTCATGTTTGGTGACAAAATGCTGAACTAGTGGAGTACCACTTATGCCAACATTAATGGTAGAGAGGTGCTCTCGGGTACAAGATTGCATATCCCTTGTCGTGAGACCCACGTATTGCAGTCCACACTGGGTACACCACAATAAATAGACAGCATACGTGGATCTACAGTTTAGGCACAACCTCACTTCAAAAATTTCTCCTGTGGCAAAGGAGCTGAAGGTGTTAGATACTTGTACATGCTCACAAGCCTTACAGTGGCGATACCCACATCTAAATGTACCCTTTATTGTCAGCCAAGACCACTGTGTGGCAGCTATTGGTTTACTTAATTGGGATGGTGAGACCATATTGCCTATGGTCATATTCCTACGATAGAAAAATCTGCAACCATCCCTCACCAAGTCTACCAGACAGTCGTCTGCTGCTAGAAGACCATAGTGTTTACGGACTATTCTGCAGATGTCATTATATTGTGCAGAATAGTCTGTCACAAAGGTCACTCCCTTGGAGATTTTTTTGTTAAATATTTTCTCCTGCAATAGTGCTCGTCTGTCAATACTACCAACCTCATTTCGGGCTCTATGTATGACCCTATTGCTGTACCCTCGTTCTTTTAGCTTTTGTGTTAGGATATTAGCATGTTTCATATAGTTATTGGGCGTAGTACAATGAATTGGCCCTTAGCAATGGAATATGGCACATGCCCTGGGTGGCATCTGCTAGCATGTAGCAAACTGTTCCCAGATATGGGTTTTCTATATACTTGGGAAATGATAGAACTAGAGGGTTCCCCTCTAAGATGCAAATCCAGATAGTGAATGTTTTCCTCATCAAAGGCATGGGTAAATCTCAAGCCAACTTCATTAGCATTGATCCAGGTCACAAAGTTTGATTCATCTTCTCCACTTCTTGCCCAAATAAAGATCAGATCATCTATGTACCGATGGTACAGTCTGATAAGCTGTCTGTATGGGTTCTCACCTGCATAGACATGGGACAGCTCCCACCAACCCATGAATAGCTTGGCATATGTGGGCGCAAATTTTGCGCCCATCACTGTCCCACGCCTCTGCAGGTAGAAAGACCCCTCAAAATAAAAATAATTGTGTGTGAGCAGGAAGTGGGTAACCTGGAGTACAAAAGTTTGAAATGGCTGACCAAAATCATTGTGATGAGTAAGAAAATATTCTATGGCCTCCATACCTGTCAGGGTGCCAGGAATCAGACTGAGACAAGTAGTGCAAAAATAATCACACCTTTATAAATAGCAAAAAATAATAAAAAGTCCACAAGACAAATAACAAGCCAGGAATCAAAACCAGAGCTGGAAGTCAGGAGTCAGGAGCCAAAGCGAGTAGTCAGACGAGCCGGAATCAGGAACAAGGAGAACAGCAGAGTCGGGAACAAGCCAGGGAACAGGAACCAGGAGGGACGTCAGACAGCCAGGTAATACACAGGAGCTCTCACAAACAGGTCTGAGACAACGCAAGGGCAAAGCATACTGAACAGAGGCCCTTTAAATAATAAGTGATGACATCACAATTCTGAGACTGCATCCTGTCTCACACTGATGATGTACACCAGTCTGGTCATAAAAGGAAGTGCAGGAAATGAGCAGCATCACACAGTATGCACCAGAGTCAGCCAGAGAGGTGAGTAAAATGGCTGCCAGCAGCACATGGCAATCAAAGCAGGGAAAAAACCCTGACAGTACCCTCCCCTAAACGACCCCTCCCCCACAGGAGGACAAAAGGCTTATAGGGGAAACGGGCATGAAAGGCATGGAGGAGGGCGGGAGCATGAACATCAGAGGAGGGAACTCATGAACGCTCCTCCGGACCATAGCCCCTCCAGTGAACCAAATACTGTACGCAGCCCCTGGACATACGAGAGCCAATAATGCTGCTGACCTCATACTCCTCATGGTTGTCAACATAGATAGGATGGGGACGAGGCAGCACAGTGGTAAACCTATTACAAACCAATGGTTTCAAGAGGGAGACATGAAAAACATTGGAGATGCGCATTGCAAGAGGAAGGTCAAGAGCGTAGGTCACAGGATTGACCCGTCGGAGTATTCGAAAAGGACCAACATAACGGGGAGCCAATTTATTGGAAGGCACACGAAGGTTCAAGTTGCGGGAGCAAAGCCAAACTCTCTCACCAACCTGGTAGGAAGGTGCGGGCAGACGCCTACGATCAGCCTGGAACTTTTGGCGCTGCATAGAATGATAAAGGCAATCCTGAATCTGCACCCACGTGGAACGGAGTTGCCGGAGATGCTCCTCCAAAGCTGGAATACCCTGAGACATGAATGAATTGGGCAACAAGGATGGTTGAAACCCATAATTCGCCATACACGGGGATAACTTGGAGGAAGCATTAATAGCACTATTACAAGCAAACTCTGCCCAAGGTAACAGTTCAGACCAATTATTGTAGTGATCTGAGACATAGCAATAGAGGAACTGTTCCAGAGCTTGATTAGACCGTTCCGCAGCCCCATTGGATTGAGGGTGATATGCTGAGGAGAAGGAAAGCTGGATCCAAATTTGATCACAAAAGGAATGCCAAAATCTGGAGACAAACTGGCTACCCCGGTCCGACACTATCTCCTTGGGTAACCCATGTAAACGGAAGACCTCCCGGGCAAAAAATTGAAGCAAGCTTCTGAGCGGTAGGCAACTTCTTCAAGGGAATGCAATGTGACATTTTAGAAAAACGGTCAACCACCATAAGGATAACAGTATTGCCATTGGAAACAGGGAGCTCTACAATGAAGTCCATGGAAAGATGTGTCCAAGGACACTCACCATTAGCAATAGGTTGAAGAAGACCCACAGGAAGACATCGAGGAGTCTTATTCTGTGCACAAACTGAGCAGGAGGCAACATACGCAGCAACATCAGGACGAAGACCTGGCCACCAGAATTGTTGAGTGACAGACCAAATCATTTGGTTCTTGTCTGGGTGACCTGCGGCTTTAGGATAGTGGTAAGTGTGCAAAAGTTTAGTTCGAAGACTCTTAGGAACAATACACTTACCACAAGGTTTCTCAGGAGGTGCATTGGTTTGTGCAGCCAGGAATCTCCTCCCCCAAGGGAGAAGTCAAATTAGTACATATGGTAGCCAAAATATGGTCAGGAGGTATAACTGGAGTAGGTACAGACTCCTCCTTGGACAGAGGCGAAAATTGTAGAGAGAGGGGATCAGCCCTAACATTCTTACTACCAGGCAGGTAGGAGACCACATATTAAACCGAGACAAAAATAGCGCCATCTGGCCTGTTGGGGCGACAAACGTTTTGCTTCAGATAGATAAGTTAAATTTTTGTTGTCAGTAAGAATGAGCACTAGCACGCTAGTACCCTCGAGAACATGCCTCCATTCCCTGAGTGCCAAAATTATGGCCAATAATTCCCTGTCGCAAATTTCATAATTGCACTCCGCTGGAGACAATTTCTTAGAGAAGAAACCACACAGATGCAAGGAACTGCCATGCATAGGACGTTGAGACAAGAGGTTACCTACTCCAGTCTCAGACGCATCAACCTCAAAAACAAAAGGCAGGTCAGGGTTAGGATGAGCCAAAACTGGAGCGGCAGCAAAGGCAGTCTTAAGACTATCAAAGGCCTTAATGGCAATAGGTGACCAATGGAGTGGATCATTCTCTTTACGGGTCATGTCTGTGATAGGTTTGACCAAGGAAGAAAAGTTTTTAATAAACATTCTATAGTAATTGGCGAGCCCCAAAAAACGTTGAATAGACCGAAGACCAACTGGGCGAGGAAGACTAACTGGGCGAGGCCACTGCAGAACTGCAGATAACTTGTCAGGATCCATGGAGAACCCTGCAATAGAGATAAGATAACCTAGGAAGGTTACTTGAGTCTGATGGAACTCACATTTCTCGAGTTTACAAAACAGGCCATTCTCACGTAGTCTCTGAAGAACCCGTGTAACATCAGAACGATGATCCTCAAGTGTGGGTGAGTGTATGAGGATGTCGTCTAAGTACACCACAACACACTGTTGCAACATATCTCTGAGGACATCATTAATAAATTCCTGGAAAACAGCAGGAGCATTACATAGGCCAAAGGGCATTACAAGATACTGATAATGCCCGCTCCTGGTGTTAAATGCTGTTTTCCATTCGTGGGCCCCCTTGATCCTAATGAGATTGTATGCTCCTCTCAAATCAAGTTTAGTAAAGACCGTAGCTCCCTTGAGGTGGTCAAAGAGTTCAGTAATAAGCGGAATAGGGTAAGCATTCTTAATGGTAAGACGATTAAGACCAACGCAAGGGCAAAGCATACTGAACAGAGGCCCTTTAAATAATAAGTGATGACATCACAATTCTGAGACTGCATCCTGTCTCACACTGATGATGTACACCAGTCTGGTCATAAAAGGAAGTGCAGGAAATGAGCAGCATCACACAGTATGCACCAGAGTCAGCCAGAGAGGTGAGTAAAATGGCTGCCAGCAGCACATGGCAATCAAAGCAGGGAAAAAACCCTGACAGTACCCTCCCCTAAACGACCCCTCCCCCACAGGAGGACAAAAGGCTTATAGGGGAAACGGGCATGGAAGGCATGGAGGAGGGCGGGAGCATGAACATCAGAGGAGGGAACTCATGAACGCTCCTCCGGACCATAGCCCCTCCAGTGAACCAAATACTGTACGCAGCCCCTGGACATACGAGAGCCAATAATGCTGCTGACCTCATACTCCTCATGGTTGTCAACATAGATAGGATGGGGACGAGGCAGCACAGTGGTAAACCTATTACAAACCAATGGTTTCAAGAGGGAGACATGAAAAACATTGGAGATGCGCATTGCAAGAGGAAGGTCAAGAGCGTAGGTCACAGGATTGACCCGTCGGAGTATTCGAAAAGGACCAACATAACGGGGAGCCAATTTATTGGAAGGCACACGAAGGTTCAAGTTGCGGGAGGACAGCCAAACTCTCTCACCAACCTGGTAGGAAGGTGCGGGCAGACGCCTACGATCAGCCTGGAACTTTTGGCGCTGCATAGAACGATAAAGGCAATCCTGAATCTGCACCCACGTGGAACGGAGTTGCCGGAGATGCTCCTCCAAAGCTGGAATACCCTGAGACATGAATGAATTGGGCAACAAGGATGGTTGAAACCCATAATTCGCCATACACGGGGATAACTTGGAGGAAGCATTAATAGCACTATTACAAGCAAACTCTGCCCAAGGTAACAGTTCAGACCAATTATTGTAGTGATCTGAGACATAGCAATAGAGGAACTGTTCCAGAGCTTGATTAGACCGTTCCGCAGCCCCATTGGATTGAGGGTGATATGCTGAGGAGAAGGAAAGCTGGATCCAAATTTGAGCACAAAAGGAATGCCAAAATCTGGAGACAAACTGGCTACCCCGGTCCGACACTATCTCCTTGGGTAACCCATGTAAACGGAAGACCTCCCGGGCAAAAAATTGAAGCAAGCTTCTGAGCGGTAGGCAACTTCTTCAAGGGAATGCAATGTGACATTTTAGAAAAACGGTCAACCACCATAAGGATAACAGTATTGCCATTGGAAACAGGGAGCTCTACAATGAAGTCCATGGAAAGATGTGTCCAAGGACACTCACCATTAGCAATAGGTTGAAGAAGACCCACAGGAAGACATCGAGGAGTCTTATTCTGTGCACAAACTGAGCAGGAGGCAACATACGCAGCAACATCAGGACGAAGACCTGGCCACCAGAATTGTTGAGTGACAGACCAAATCATTTGGTTCTTGTCTGGGTGACCTGCGGCTTTAGGATAGTGGTAAGTGTGCAAAAGTTTAGTTCGAAGACTCTTAGGAACAATACACTTACCACAAGGTTTCTCAGGAGGTGCATTGGTTTGTGCAGCCAGGAATCTCCTCCCCCAAGGGAGAAGTCAAATTAGTACATATGGTAGCCAAAATATGGTCAGGAGGTATAACTGGAGTAGGTACAGACTCCTCCTTGGACAGAGGCAAAAATTGTAGAGAGAGGTGATCAGCCCTAACATTCTTACTACCAGGCAGGTAGGAGACCACATATTAAACCGAGACAAAAATAGCGCCATCTGGCCTGTTGGGGCGACAAACGTTTTGCTTCAGATAGATAAGTTAAATTTTTGTTGTCAGTAAGAATGAGCACTAGCACGCTAGTACCCTCGAGAACATGCCTCCATTCCCTGAGTGCCAAAATTATGGCCAATAATTCCCTGTCGCAAATTTCATAATTGCACTCCGCTGGAGACAATTTCTTAGAGAAGAAACCACACAGATGCAAGGAACTGCCATGCATAGGACGTTGAGACAAGAGGTTACCTACTCCAGTCTCAGACGCATCAACCTCAAAAACAAAAGGCAGGTCAGGGTTAGGATGAGCCAAAACTGGAGCGGCAGCAAAGGCAGTCTTAAGACTATCAAAGGCCTTAATGGCAATAGGTGACCAATGGAGTGGATCATTCTCTTTACGGGTCATGTCTGTGATAGGTTTGACCAAGGAAGAAAAGTTTTTAATAAACTTTCTATAGTAATTGGCGAGCCCCAAAAAACGTTGAATAGACCGAAGACCAACTGGGCGAGGAAGACTAACTGGGCGAGGCCACTGCAGAACTGCAGATAACTTGTCAGGATCCATGGAGAACCCTGCAATAGAGATAAGATAACCTAGGAAGGTTACTTGAGTCTGATGGAACTCACATTTCTCGAGTTTACAAAACAGGCCATTCTCACGTAGTCTCTGAAGAACCCGTGTAACATCAGAACGATGATCCTCAAGTGTGGGTGAGTGTATGAGGATGTTGTCTAAGTACACCACAACACACTGTTGCAACATATCTCTGAGGACATCATTAATAAATTCCTGGAAAACAGCAGGAGCATTACATAGGCCAAAGGGCATTACAAGATACTCATAATGCCCGCTCCTGGTGTTAAATGCTGTTTTCCATTCGTGGGCCCCCTTGATCCTAATGAGATTGTATGCTCCTCTCAAATCAAGTTTAGTAAAGACCGTAGCTCCCTTGAGGTGGTCAAAGAGTTCAGTAATAAGCAGAATAGGGTAAGCATTCTTAATGGTAAGACGATTAAGACCCCTATAATCGATGCATGGTCTTAACTCACCACTCTTTTTCTTCACAAAGAAGAAGCCAGCCCCTGCAGGAGAGCAAGATTTGTGGATGATTCCCCGCGACAGAGTATTGGCAACATACTCCTCCATAGCATAATTCTCTGCAACAGACAGAGGGTAAACCTGGCCCCGAGGAGGAATGGCTCCAGGTTGCAGGTCTATGGCACAATCGTAAGACCAGTGACGAGGCAACGTACCGGCACTCACCTTGTCAAAAACATCTAGGAACTCTCGGTACTCCTCTGACAATTGAGATACCAAAGAAGTGCACAAGACTTTAACTGGTTTCCGAAGACAAGTGGAAATACATTGCGGAGACCACGACAAAATTTCGGACCTGCGCCAGTCGAGACTGGAATTGTGCTTTTGGAGCCAGGGATAACCCAGAACAACCGGAAAACGCAGAGAGTTTATCACCTGGAACTGGAGGGTTTCAAAATGGAGAGCCCCAACAGCCATGGATAACGGAGCAGTTTCGTGAGTAACGAGTGGCTGAAATGGTCTGCCATCAATGGCCTCAATAGCAAGCGGAACGGCTCGAGGCAAAACAGGGATGGAGTGCTTTCATACAAAAGCACTGTCAATGAAATAGCCCACAGCACTGGAGTCAACAAGAGCCTGGTTGACTATGGAGGAGTCCACCCAGGAAAGGACAACCGTGACCAAAGGTTTCTCCTTTAGCGGTTCCGGGGATGAGGATAAACCACCAAAGGTCTGCCCCAGACAGGACCTTAGGTGTGAGCGTTTCCCGGCCGTGTAGGACAAGACTTCAAAAGGTGGCTCTGTAACCCACAATAGAGGCAGAGCCCCTCCCTCCTCCTAAAGGCCCTCTCTGCCGTGGAGAGGCGCGTGAATTCCAACTGCATCGGCTCAGCAGTACCTGGTGACTCGGGACCAGGAGGCATGGGAGGAGAGGGAGGCATGGGTGGGAAGGAACACGTAGGAGACAACGGAACAGGAGGCTTCAGCAAGCGCTCCTTGAAAGAGGGCCTCTCACTTAGTCTGATGTCAGTTAGGATAAAAAAAGACACCAATGCCCTTGAGATCTTCTGGTAAATTTCTGGCAGCAACTTCGTCTTTAATCGCATCAGAAAGCCCATGAAAGAAGGCGGCAACAAGGGCTTCATTGTTCTAACCTACCTCTGCGGCAAGCTTACGGAACTCAATGGCAAACTAAGCAACAGATCTTGTACCTTGCTGAATGGACATAAGTCGTTTAGCAGCAGAGGAGGAGCAAGCCGGAGCATCAAATACCCTTCGAAAGGAGGCCACAAATTTAGGGTAATTTGAAATCACAGGTTTATTAGTCTCCCATAAGGGATTAGCCCAGGCAAGAGCTGTGTCAGAGAGTAACAAGAGGAGAAATCCCACCTTAGCTCTGTCAGAGGGAAACGCCTGAGGTAACATCTCAAAGTAAATGCCCACCTGGTTCAAAAACCCTCTGCACTGATTAGGATCACCTCCATATCACTGAGATAGAGGTGCAGAACCGGACATGCTCCTGGTAGGACTAGGTGCAGCAGCGGAAACAGAAGCAGCCATAACTTGCGAGACACTTTGGTCCAAATGTGCAGTGCGAGTCAGCAGGGTTTGCAGGGCTAGTGCAAATTGATCCAAGCGGTGATCCTGTTCATCCATCCTGGAAATTATGGCAGGTAAAGGTGGATTATTAGCAACATCAGGATTCATGGCCCTTGCGTAATGTCAGGGTGCCAGGAATCAGACTGAGACGAGAAGTGCAAAAATAATCACACCTTTATTAATAGCAAAAAATAATAAAAAGTCCACAAGACAAATAACAAGCCAGGAATCAAAACCAGAGCTGGAAGTCAGGCAAGCTGAGTCAGGAGTCAAAACGAATAGTCAGGGATCAGGAACCAGGAGGGACGTCAGACAGCCAGGTAATACACAGGAGCTCTCACAAACAGGTCTGAGACAACACAAGGGCAAAGCATACTGAACAGAGGCCCTTTAAATAATAAGTGATGACATCACAATTCTGAGACTGCATCCTGTCTCACACTGATGATGTATACCAGTCTTGTCATAAAAGGAAGTGCAGGAAATGAGCAGCATCACACAGTATGCACCAGAGTCAACAAGAGAGGTGAGTAAAATGGCTGCCAGCAGCACATGGCAAACAAAGCAGGGAAAAAACCCTGATAATACCCTTGTCATGGGGTATGGATGAATATAAGGCCACTACATCAATGGTCAGCCATTTGGATGTCCTTGTCCACTCTATATTTTCAGTTAGATTTAATATATTTTTGGAGTCTCAAATATAGCTTGGGAGATTCTGAACCAGTGGCTGGAGGAGATCATCTAACCATTCAGACAGATGTTCCGACATTGAGACTATGCCACTCACTATGGGCCTACCTTGGACATTCTGCAGCGACTTATGCACCTTTGGTAGATGGTGGAATATTGGAATTACCGAATACTCCACATACAGATATTGTTTAGTAACTTGGTCAATCAGACCTTGTTCACAAACATCATCCAAAAGGTGCATAAGCCGCCGCTAAACATCCAAGTGGGATCTTTGGCTAGGGTTTCATACCCCTCATCATTATTCAGCTGCCGTAGGGCTTCTTCTATATATGTGGACAGATTCATGACTAGAACAGAGCCGCCTTTGTCGGCTTGCTTGATCACCACATTGTGGTTATTACTCAATGTGTGCAGTGCTTTTTGTTCATTTTTTTGTTAAATTAAATTTGTCCGGTCTCTTGTTGATGGATAGTTCCCTCAAGTCTTTTTCTACTCTGTTGTAGAAGGTCTCAATTATCTTACCCCTACTATGAATAGGGTAAAAGGATGAACGGTGTCTATAGTTTTTCTTTCTACATCTCCCATCCACACTCCCTGTGTTGTTCTGTTCCCTCTCTAGATCTTCAAGCGCTATTACATCACAGGTCTCTTGAAAACTCAGGTTTTCATTGCCAATTCTAGACACTTCAGGCAAAGAATTTGCTGTATCAGATGGTACTGATCCCTGTATATTGCCTTCATTAGACCCATGAAAATGTTTGCGTAATGTGACATTCCTTACAAATTTATTCAAATCAAGCATAGTCTTAAATAAATTAAAGTTGACTGTAGGCACAAAGCCTAGACCTAGGCCAAGTACCTTCAATTCATCCTTAGTCAAAATGTGTGTGGACAAGTTGATCACTAAGGAGGTTTGTACTTTGAGGGTACTCTTGTCTGTCTGGAGGGATACCTCCCTCTCTGTGGCACAAAGTTCCCCTGTTCCCTCCCCCTTCCATGGGGTATTGTGCAACCTGAAAAACCTGTTCAAATTGTTCAATATCATCATTCCTTTCTCTAGTGGTAGTACCTGACCCTGGGGCTGCATGGTTGTGTTGCAGTTGGTATTGTTGTGGTTTGTGATACTGTGGTTTATACTTTGTTTGGTGTTGAAAATAAGAGGTTTTCTTAGGAGCCTGTACAGTACTTAATTTCACTACATTCTTATTGAAATTTGTATTATTTTGTTGCGTTGTTTGTGCAATGGATTGTACAAAATCATCCCCATCTGATTGGCCACTGTCTTCCCCAGATTCAGCTTCACTTTCAGAGAAAACACCACTTTCCTTTTTATGTAAGGTACACCACGATACCACGATGGGATAATAAAGTGGTGACTTTTGATTGACAAACCGGGTGCGAGGTGATTATTATTGGATTTTATATATATATATATTCTTAAATTAAAAAAAATTATATGTGAAGAACACAGGAATTTAAAGTATTTCTAACGCAGCTTTGGCTTTAGTGCAGTTGATCTAGCGCAGTGTTGGTTTAGAACGCGAGCGATAACAAGATTTTCTTCAGCTTGCCCCATAGAAGTCTATAGGGAGAAGGAGATAGTGTGGTTGTGATATCCGACGTTCTGAAGTTAGCGCTCCTTGTAATATGTGTGCTAATGCAGCCTCGCTGATTTTTTACTTTAAGCACAATTACAGCACAAGCAAATAATAAGTAAAAATAGTGCGCCACTTATAATCTGGCCAATTGTGGGGGATAAACACAGTTACCAAGGGAGATTAAAAAAATGAATGCATTTTTTAGGAAAAAATAATAATTGATGGAATAATCTGTCAGCCTAATGTTTCCCAGGTGACAAATGCCTCTCTGGGTAGGAAGACATAAATAGCATAAGTGCATCTCTACCCAAAGCTTCCACATTGTTTGTGATATCATTTACCTCTTCATAGTATTTACAGAGGGATTTCTATAGCTGAAAATGTAGAAGATGGAGACATGAGTGCTCTCCACTAGATCATCCAAAGGGTTAATAACTTTGCCTTTTGCAAAGAGGGTCATTCTAATGAAAAAAAAAAAAAAACTTTTTATTTCATAGTGGGTTTTTTACCATAGTGAGTTTTCTTTCCTACGGCAGTGTCCCCAAATATTGTGCATTTTACGTGACTGTTGGCGTCTGGAAAATTTGTATGCTCAGATTTACTTGGTGCCATGAAAACAAACAATACTAACTGCTATTCTTATAAATGTTCTGCAGGTGGCAGCAAATGAACTATTTTAGAGCAGTATTTTAGCTCGTATCTATAATTACCATAATTTACATGCAGTCTCTGAAAAAAACACAGAAGCTTAGAATCACTAAAAGGTTCATTACAGTCAAATACGTACACACGCTATGTAATTTTTAGACTATAGACCTTAGACTACAGTAGAAGTACTGCTCAAAACTCGCAGAGGACTGCTGCCCGAACACAAAAAAAGCTGATCAAATCAGTAGCGCTAGTCACATGACTCAGATATGGATCAGATGTGTATTGTGTATGTTGAAATAAACCTTGATCAAAACTCAGCGACTATACCTATCGTGCCTGTAATGAACGATTGCCACCCAGCATTTTTACTGAAGATATTCGTATTGTCTGCAGGCTCTGCCCAAGATATTGTGCAGCCTGGATCCGAGAATGAAATAGAGCCCATATCAACCTACTAGCCTGGCCCCTGACCTTACTAAGCCTGCCTACCTGCATGCAACCACTGCTTATGCACAGTTGCACAATAAGTGGGAAGGAAGTTAGGGAAGAGATGCACTTGTCGCACATAAAATGTCGCCCCTGAACGGTTCTGTGTCTTTGTGCATAATGAGGTTATGTTGCTGGGAGCCTGCAACTTCCCCACAAAGACAGAGGAGGACAGGAGTGGTCCGGGTCTGACACTAAAGTTCTGCCCCTTGTTAAGTGCTGCCCCCTGTAAAGTGCTGCCCCTGTAAAGTGCTGCCCCCTGTAAAGTGAAGTGCTGCCCCCTGTAAAGTGCTGCCCCTGTAAAGTGCTGCCCCCTGTAAAGTGCTGCCTGGGTCTGTCCTAATTGTCTGTATCTACAATGGGAAAACTATTCAAACATTGACCAATGCTCACATTTTACTAAAAAAAAGTCAATATATTAAACTTTTATGTGTGATACTTTATGTGAAAACATTTAAAGTGATGGTAAACGTCCCCATTGTATAAACAGATCTGGAATGCTAGCTATATTTTAGATAGAGTTTAACCCATCAGTTGTAATGAAGATGCGCTTTAAAGGGACATGAAACACATATTTTTGTTTTCATAATTCAGATACAGCATGCAATTTTAAATAACTTTCTAATTGATTTCTATTACCTAATTTGTTTTGTTTTCTTTGTGTCCTTTGTTGAAAAGTATAGGTAGGTTTAGAAGTTGCTGATTGGTGGCTGCACGTAGATGCCTCTTGTCATTGGTTTTCAGCTAACTCTCAGTGAAGCATTACTGCTTCTTCAACAAAGGATACAAGAGAATGAAACAAATTAGTTAATAGAAGTACATTGGAAAGTTATTTAAAATTGCCTTCTGTATCTGAATCATGAAATAAAAAATGAATGTCCCTTTAACTTACCTTTTTAAGGTTTCATGTCCCTTTAACTTACTATTTTTGTGAGCTTTTTTGTGAGCTTTTTTTTTAACTGTTCTCCAATCAGCACTCTAGCTGTACGGCACTCACACTCTTTTTTTTGTAGCACAAAGCAGGCGGCCGGGGTACTTGAATTGAATCGCTATAAAGGGACATAAAACCCAAAACAAATCTCTCTCATACAATATTAAACAACTTTCCAATGTACTGATATTATCAAATTTGCAAAATGAGACATTAAAGGGACAGTCAAGTCCCAAAAAAACTTTCATGTTTCAAATAGGGCATGTAATTTTAAAGAACTTTCCAATTTACTTTTATCACCAATTTTGCTTTGTTTTCTTGGGATTCTTAGTTGAAAGCTAAACCTAGGAGGTTCATATGCTAATTTCTTAGATCTTGAAGGCCGCCTCTATTCTAAATGCATTTTGATAGTTTTTCCCCACTAGAGGGCATTAGTTCACGTGTTTCATATAGATAACATTGAGCTCATGCACGTGAATTTACCATGGAGTCAGCTCTGATTGGCTAAAATGCAAGTCTATCAAAAGAACTGAAATAAGGGGGCAGTCTGCTGAGGCTTAGATACAAGGTAATCACAGAGGTAAAACGTGTATAATTATAACTGTGTGGGTTATCCAAAACCGGGGAATTGGTAATTAAGGGATTAACTAAGCACTATGCTGCTTTTCTCCTCTTGCACCTATAAAAAGTCTCAGTCCACTTTGCCTCACAAATAGCCCTTCTCTGTCTTTTCACCCTCTTAAAGGGACATGAAACCCACATTTTTTTCTTTCATGATTCAGATAGAGAATACAATTTTAAACAACATTCCATTTTACTTCTATTATCTAATTTGCTTTATTCTTTAGGTATCCTTTGTTGAAGAAATAGAAATGCACATGGATGAGCCAATCAGACGAGACATCTATCTGCAGCCACAAATCAGCAACTACTGAGCCTATTTAGATATGCTTTTCAATAAAGGATATAAAGAAAATTAAGCAACTTAGATAACAGAAGTACATTTGAAACTTATTTAAAATCACATGTTCTTTCTAAATCATGAAAGAAAAAAATTTGGGTTTCGTGTCCCTTTAATCTTAATTCTCAACCCCTCTCTCTGCTGCACACACAGCTGAGCTGCTCCCCCTCATCATGAATTCCAGTAAGCTGTAACCTAACATTTACTGGTATTACCTGGTAGCTAATTTGCAGCTAGAATTATCCAGTTTGCTAAAGGACCAATCATGTCACTCACTGCAGTCACATGGCTTCTGCTAATCTGCAGCTAGAATGATCCAGTTCGCTAAAGGACCAATCATGTCACTCACTGCAGTCACATGGCTTCTGCCTGTGATGTGACTGTGAGTTTGCCGGTCCTTTAGCTGCACTGAATCTAGCTGCTGCTGCTACTACCTGGTCTGCCTGGTTTCAATGTTAGTGTAGGGAAGAGACAGGGGCCGCTCAAAGTTAAATCTAGCTGCTACTGATCTCAGACTCACTGCCTGTTATACTGTAGTGAAGACAGGGGCTGGTGTCCATTAATTACGATTAAAATTTAAATTTTGGGGATTCACGTCCCTTTAAAAAGTAAGTTAAAGCGCATCTTCCTTACAACTGATGAATTAAACTCCATCTAAGATATTTCTAACATTGCGTATATCTGTTTATGCAATGGGCAAAGTTTACCATCACTTTAATCTCAAAAACATTTATTTAAAGGTGACTGATTTTATATTGAAAAATATTTTCAAGAGAAATAAAAACAAATATGCAGTCTGCAAAAATACTCAACCCAGGGACGGAACTACCATTGGTGCAACAGTTGCAGTCGCACCAGGGCCCAAGAGCTGGATGGGGCCCATAACAGCCAGTCTATACATAGGGGTGTGCAGGGGCACCTTTTATTAGTGCAGGTTGTAGGTCCATCCTATTATCCATCTGTCCGCACCTTTTATTAGTGCAGGTTGTAGGTCCATCCTATTATCTATCTGTCCATCTATCTATCCTCAAACTCATTATAGATAGCAGAATACTTACTTCTAATACTTTTGCTTTCTACTAAGTTACCATTGGTGGCCCCCAAAAATATCTTGCAGGGCCCTTTGCTGAGTAGGTCTGCTACTTAGTCAACCCCTCCATGGTGGAAGCTCCATCTTTACACAACTAAAAAAAAATGCACTAATGACAATATGATCACCTGAAAAACACTCATCTAAATTTTTTTGTGTGGCTTCTTTCAAGACAGGTTTCATTGAGTCCATCTGTTTGAGATAATATTTTACAAACTTGCACTGGTTACCCTGGTAACACTGTTTAATTCACACCATTACCTGGCCCACAGTTGTTTGCCAGCAGAGTGACTGGTTTCCATAACAACCAATGTGATTTTTTGCTGATTCTACTGGAAATGCTTGAAATTTTAAGGTTTTAGAGGTCTGATTGAGGTATAAACAGGTTTCTCTGAATAATAACTTTTAGTGGTCAATTTTGAATTTATGTGATATGCACGTTAATGCACAATAGAAGTGACATTTATAATTAACAGAAAATGTTATAATATTGCAAAATGTTACACTGCCCCCCACACGGTTACTTTACAATGCCACCAGCTACTTCACAATGGCACCGGCTACTTCACAATGCCACCCAGGTACTTCATCATGCCACCTGGCTACTTCATAATGCCATCCAGCTACTTAATCATGCCACATGGGTATGTCACAATGCCACCTGGCTACTTCATCATGCCACCGGCTACTTCATAATGCCACCGGCTACTTCACAATGCCACCGGCTACTTCATAATGCCACCCGGCTACTTCACAATGCCACCTGGCTACTTCATAATGCCACACGGCTACTTCATAACGCCACCCGGGTATTTCATCATGCCACATGGCTACTTTACAATGCCACCCGGCTACTTCATAATGCCACACGGCTACTTCACAATGCCACCGGCTACTTCATAATGCCATCTGGCTACTTCATCATGCCACATGGGTATGTCACAATGCCACCCGGCTACTTCATAATGCCATCCAGCTACTTGACAATGCCACCCGGGTACTTCATCATGCCACCCGGCTACTTCAAAATGCCACCTTGTTACTTCCTAATGCCATCCGGCTACTTCATCATTCCACACGGGTACGTCACAATGCCACCCGGCTACTTCACAATGCCACCTGGCTACTTCATAATGCCACCCGGCTACTTCACAATGCCATCTGGGTACTTCATCATGCCGCCCGGCTACTTCACAATGCCACCCGGCTACTTCATAATGCCATCCGGATACTTCACAATGCCATCTAGCTACTTCATAATGCCACCTGGCTAACCACATTTTCTGTGGAGAACACTGCCTTAGAGGTATAATATTTTTCTAAATAACTCCCTAGCAACAACACATAAATATTATTGATTGAAAAACGCTCACATAATAATAATAATAATAAAAAGAGAGAGACTCCAGCTAACTCTTAGACCTGGAGAAATGGTCTATAAACCAGGAAAAAAAAGTGAAATATATTATTCTAAATTCAGGAGATTAATTTAATTGAAAAGCTACTATTCCTAACTGCAGACAAAAGCAAATGTTAGAAATGTTACAACTCTAAATACAACAATAAACATAAGGTAATACAAAAATGAATCGCTGGAATAAACATGATATCAACTCTCTGTATGTGATATTACATACAAGGCAGCCCTGGGCGAGCATACAAGGGAGGGGCATTTGACCCCATTTTAGATGAAGCAGAGGTTGTGTGTGTGTGTGGGTTCCTAAGTGCAGAAAAGGGCTGGGTTTTATGTGTGGTATAAAAGGTGGGGGCGGTTGTGAGAAAGGACACCAAAAATTCTGCTGGGAGGTTGGAAGCATTGTTAGACTGGATGCAGCTGTGGAAAAATGCTGGTATTATGAGATCTATGGTTCATAAGCGTTTAGCTGCTTTGGCCTTTTTGTTTCAGCTAATAGGGTGGGAGGACATTACAAAGACTTTCATGGTTAGATTGGTTACTAAACGTTTGTGCAGGGGAAGAGTGGTGATGGATGGCAGAAGTCTTGTAGTTGTTTATGTGCTTCAGGTTTTGGTGGGGAGACTGAGGTTTACTCTTGTTTTGGGGCCTTTAGAGTTTCTGAATAGGTTGGGAAAAATAAGTGGAACAAGGGGGGCTCTAGTTTTCAGCTTTGGTTGTTTTGTGGGGATGTATCCATTTGGCTGAGGAGATCTAAAATGGACCAAGGAGGAATATGTCGCCAGATTAAGTTGTTAGCGATGGGGGGTCCCTGCTGTCCTGTGGCTGTGGTGGGTCCTCAGTGGGTAGGCCCCTTGCTGATACATTAAGATGGTTCTTCATTATCACATTATCAGTTTTTGTCTGTGTTTAGAAAGGAATTGGGTGTGCTTGGTTTGTCTCCTGCTGCTTTTAGATGTGGAGCTGCTATGGAGGCTTATTCTTTGGGGGTGGGGGTTGATGGAAGTAAGAGTATTGGGAGGTGGTCTTCTAATAGGTATGTGTCTTACAATAGGCCATCATTGGCTTAGTTCTTTTGTTTTTCTTTTAGATGCTATCCAGTGTTAATTCATATATCTATTGGGCTAGGAGAGCTGCTGCAGTGAAAGAGAATAGAGTTCAGCTGGGGTTTTCTCCTATAGAGGTCAGCATACGCTGACATGGTTGTTGGTGCCAGACGGGCTGGTCTGAGCATTTCAAAAACTGCTGATCTTCTGGGATTTTCTCGCACAACCATCTCTAGGGTTTACAGAGAATGGTCCGAATTAGAGAAAATGTCCAGTGAGCGGCAGTTGTGTGGACGAAAATGCCTTGTTGATGTCAGAGGTCAGAGGAGAATGGGGAGACTCGTTCGAAATGATAGAAAGGCAACAGTAACTCACTAAAAGAATGGGGAGACTGGTTTGAAATGATAGAAAGGCAACAGTAACTCACTAAAAGAATGGGGAGACTGGTTTGAAATGATAGAAAGGCAACAGTAACTCACTAAAAGAATGGGGAGACTGGTTTGAGATGATAGAAAGGCAACAGTAACTCACTCGTTACAACCAAGGTATGCAGAATACCATCTCTGAACACACAACACGTCGAACCTTGAAGCAGATGGGCTACAGCAGCAGAAGACCAGACTGGGTGCCACTCCTGTCAGCTAATGTGATATACCTTTAAGGTATATCCCTCCCACTTCTCCATTTCCTTTATAAGGAGCTTCCTTAAACTCACTCAGTGCCTGAATATTGAAGACACACAGCCTCTGCAAGAGGTTGTGTAATCTGAGACTCCAGGTCTTACTTGTTTGTAGCGGTACAATCCGCTATTTCTCTCACCAACTTTTCCCTGTCAATCTAAATTACTTACAGGGTTAACTTATTTGTCACTCGTTGAGTTTCTCAGCACTTACCGCAGGACACAAGATCCAGTCCTAGAACCATTAACAGATCATCTGGAAGGAGACGGTGCTGTGCAGCACCGGAAGTGAGTCACACACTCCCTCACAGAGACCGCAGCTGACAGCGTTCATGACCCGCTCCCCTCTGAGGTAAAATCTATATTTGCAAGCCTACTTGCATATTCTTTTGCACCTAATTCAAATACTGTGTTTGCTCTGAAGCTAGGGATTGCTCTGGGATCTGATCTGTCTTGCTACTCTGGAGCTTACCTTAACGGCATTAATCATTCTGAGCCAAGCTGTTTCTTTTTGTATATAGTGACTGTATTGAGAATGCCTGTTTTGTGTATATATTTTATATGAGTGTGTGTGAAGATTCCAAACAAACCACAGTTGGATTACAAATAATAACTACTTTGTGACTTTCCTGAATCAGCACTGTCAGTAGTGACATATAGAGTGAACTTCATAAATCATTCTGCCTTATTCACAGTAAATCATTCCTGCTGTGCATTAAAACCGCTCACTGTGTCTCAACCTTCACTACAGTTTATTGAAGGGTGTGTTCACAAAAGAGCAAGAAAACAACCTTTTTACATAATTTTGACTGTTAGAGTGGATTCATTACAGCAAAGAACAGGAAATTGAGGCTACAATTCGCACAGGCTCAGCAAAAGTAAACAATAGAAGATTGGAAAAACATTGCCTAGTCTGATGAGTCCCAATTACAGCTCCGACATTCAGATGGTAGGGTCAGAATTTGGCTTAAACAACATGAAAGCATGGATCCATCCTGCCTTGTACCAATGGTTCAGGTTGGTGGCGGTGGTGTAATGGTGTGGGGGATATTTTCTTGCCACCCTTTGGGCCCCTTAGTACCAATTGAGCATCGTTTAAACGCTACGGCCTACCTGAGTATAGTTGCTGACCATGTCCATCTCTTTATGACTACCGTGTACCCATCTTCTGATGGCTACTTCCAGCAGGATAATGCACCATGTCACTAAGCTCAAATCATCTTAAACTGGTTTCTTAAACACGAGAATGAGTTCAATGTACTCCAATGGCCTCCACAGTCACCAGATCTCAATCCAATAGAGCACCTTTGGGATGTGGGGGAACGGGAGATTTGATGCTATCATGTCAATATGGACCAAAATGTCTGAGGAATGTTTCTAACAACTTCTTGAATATATGCCACAAAGAATTAAGGCAGTTCTGAAGGCAAAAGGGGGTCCAACCCGGTACTAGCAAGGTGTACCTAATAAAGTGGCCGGTGAGTGTATGTCCCAAAAATATTTAGTGGATGGAATAAAATGAGATTACAGAAGGTAGTTGGTTTTGTTTCCGAATTTAGTGATAATTTCGTCTGAGATTGAGTCAAGGGTTACTTGGAGGGCAGCATGTGTTGCAAACAAGTTAGATGCTTCACCATGGAAGGTGAATAGGATGGTGAGCAGTTTTATCAGGGGCCTGGGAGGGTTTGCCATTCGTCATATTGGTTTTGAAGGGGAATCGGAGAAATGTTTTTTCCTACGGGATGGGGTTCATTTAAATGAGGTTGGTTTACATTTATTTAATTTTAATGTTTGAGAAGGGGTTATAAAGGCCTTGGGTTAGGTTGGCTGGGCTTTAGGCCTTGCCTGTGGCGGAGTGCTTTCCTTGTAGATTAGCAGTTTTGTGTGGGTACCTCATGGTTGATCAGGAGAGGTGTAGGTGGATATTAATTTACCTGGTTGGGGATCTTGTGGCTGCTGAGGGGCAAGCACTGATTTGGGATTTAATCTGGATTGGTTATTTATTGTGACGTTTATATTATTGTTTACAAATAAAAGCTGCAGCCTTTATAACCCATATTTTGTGTTATGTGTCTTATTTATGCATATTACATATTAAGGGGGTCACTGTTTATATGACACTATGGCAGACTTGACTTGACACACTTCCTTTGGCAGTGTGAAACCGGATATTTTCTTTACTTTACCATTTACATTATAGTATGGTATTATACTTTAATAACCAAAGTGCAAATGTAAAAGCCGTGACAGATAAATTACCACAATGAATTAAAATTCCATATAATATATATATATTTATATTCCATAATGGAATGAGCCAGTTATATTTATAGCATTTGCTTGACACTTTTTCAATATCTGTAATGTATTATTTAAATTTTCTGAATCTGCACCAGGAACTTATCTTTCTTTCTAATGGTAGTGAAATTCCACAATACCTTACTCTTGGGATTACATCCCCTGGCCACCAGGAGGAGGCAAAGACACCCTACACCAGAGCTTTAAGTATCCCTCCCACTTCCCCTACCTTCCCAGTAGTTATTTGCCTTATCAAAGAGAGGGTAAGGATAGATGAATAGCACCTTAAAGAGAGGGTTTGGAGAGTATGGCGAGGGGCTATAGAACATTCTAAATTGTCTAGCTTATTTGCAGGCCAAGGGGGTGGCTGGGGAGTTCCTAAGCCTCCCCCTGTTATGGCCCGGTGCGTGGACTTCTCCTGAGTAAGTCTTACACTGTTAGTTATAGGTCAGGACTTACATCCAAGACATTTACTGTGTTTTCTGTCTTTCAGGTCCTGGTGGAGTCAGAAGATGTCTTAGTGAGTATGAGGGCAGCTGTACTTGGTGGGTACAGTCAGTGTGTCTTGTACATAGGCTGACCTACTAAGTCATGGAAGGGTTCCCTGGGGATCAATTGATGCACAGTGTGTTGTTCCAGTATGAATCCCTGTTTTATTATGGTGGGGGGCAGTTTACAAAGTGTTTTTTTAATTTTTGGGGCATAAAGGAGCTCTGTGCTGTTGGGAGCATAGCCCTTTCAGTAATCCTCGGCTCCCGATTCCTCAGCACTATGGTCATGTGTGTTCACACTCTGGTGCACTGATGACTAAGCTGGAGCAGGGAGTTAGCGTGCGAGTGTACGCTGTGGCAGGTAGTGGGTTTATCTCATTTTCCCGCCACAACATTGAGCTATATGCACTCCCTTCCTCTCCCTTACTTTCAGGCTTATCAAGCGAGGGGAAAGGCAGTACCAGCATCACAGCTCATGAGTTTCCTCTTCTGGACACAGGGAGGTGGTGAGACCCTAAAACGGAGCACCGGGGGGGGAGGTATTGTTAGTTTTCAGTTTAAGATGGATCATTTGAGATCCTTACTTATGGAAGTTTTAAGAACCCTGAGGGTAGTGAAATAATTACCACAGATGCCAGCCTGTTGGGCTGGGGTGCATTGTGGGGTCTTCAGAGAGCTCAGGGCTTATGGTCCTCTCCAGAGGCGACCTTGCCTATCAATGTCTTAGAGCTAAGAGCAATCTTCAATGCCTTGCTGTCAGGTGGCACACGCAGTCCTCTAGCAATAAAGGAGATGTCTTGCATCCTAAGTTGGGCAGAGGAACACCAGTGTTCCATCTAAGCCATTCACATTCCAAGGGTTGAGAATTGAGAGGCAGATAATCTGAGCCAAATACAACAACCAGACAAAGAACAGAACAGTGGACTGAAGCCGGTACATTAAACAAGCTGTAATAAAGGTATAATAGTTAGGTATATACAGTAGCATCATAATATTATATATAATGCAATCATATACAAAATTGATAAGAATAGTAGAGTTATAAAAAGTCCCAAAAAGGTGGGGTAGTGCTATGCACTGTCCACAAACGTGTGTGATAGCCAAACAGAAGACACAGGATGGACGGCTACTCTCCTCCTCTCAGATCAATCCAGATCAGGTACTAGAAATAAACACAAAACAGAGGGGCACCTCATGTGTAGATCAAAAATGCCACCAGCAAGAAAACATCCATAGATGCCAAATGGGTACTCACATGTAGCAATAGCACCCTTATGTGCTGGTAGTCGCAGGCTGATAACTCTGTTTAATTAGAAATATTACCGTATGATCACATCAATATCTGTTTAACATGTTGTTTTGCTTATTGTGAATTTGATATGACATATATAATGATGTATGAACTGATTAGGAACACAGATGTTTTAGCCATGCCCCATAAGTGGTGGAATCTAATGTGATTAGTTTTAGTTTATTTTAAATAGTTCAGGATGTTGTAAGGTGCTTTATGCCTGATGAAACGGTGATTTTAAAAGCCAAGAAACGCGTTGCATACAGGGGGCTATATGTCTATGCCCCTCCAATTATTGCTTGATGTTTTTAATGTGATTTTTAAATAAACAATTTTTAACAAAATCTAAGTGCAAGCACCTTATTATCTGTTGGAACTGCATCCTGGGGCCTACTGTTCTTGGAACTTGCATCCTGTTTTCCAGTCTGAAGCCAGGACAAGGGTTAGCTGATACACACTGAGTTATCAGCCTGGGACTACCAGCACATAAGGGTGCTATTGCTACATGTGAGTACCCATTTGGCATCTATGGATGTTTTCTTGCTGGTGGCATTTTTGATCTACACATGAGATAATCTGAGCCGCCAGACGATTCACCCAGGAGAATGGTCTCTAAATCAGGAGATCTTCAATCAATTGATTGCTAGGTGGGGTCATCCAAACAGAACTCATGGCATCTCGGCTGAATCACAAACTTCCAATATATGGTTCAAGGTCAAGGGATCCACAGGCGGAGCTGATAGATGCCTTAGTGAGTCCTTGGCAGTATCAGCTAGTTTATCTCTTAGTTCTAATTGTTCTTTTACCCAGGGTGGTAGCACATCTCAAGCATGAGAGGGTTTCAGTGGTTCTCATAGCTCCAGTGTGGCAACCCAGAATCTATTATGTCAACAGTGGAGATGTCCAGGGATGTCTCAGTGGCGTCTACCATTAAGTCCGGCTCTTCTAGCTCAAGGTCCATTCTTTTATCAAAACCTTCAATCTTGATTCTTTCACAGAAGAGTTTAGCTGACCCTGTTATCAGTACCTTGATTCAGGCTCATAAGCCTGTTGCTTGATGGACCTATCACAAGTGTGGAGATTGTATGTGTCTTAGTGTTCTGATCATGGTTATTCCTGGCATTCTGTGAGAATCCCACTGATCTTACTACAGGAAGGCCTCAACAAAAGTTGGTCTGCTTGTTCTATTAGGCTCCAATTTTGGCATTTTCTGACCTATTCAATAGAAAGTTGACTCATCTGCCAGAAGTGCAATTTTTTATTCAGGCTCTAGTCCATATTAGTCCATTCATGAGACCTATTGCTCCTCCTTGGAGTCTTAATTTGGTTCTCAGAGTGTTACAAAAGTATGGTTTTTCTGCCGAAGTTTGTGTTGTCAGACAATATTAATCAGGAAATAGTAGTTACATCTCTATGTCCTAACCATAGCTTCTAAGGAGAGGTTGTTGCACAATCTGGATGTGGTTAGTGCTCTGAAGTTTTATTCTCAGGCGACCAAGAACTTTTGTCAGTATCCTAGTTTGTTTGTCCACTGTTCCAGTAAGTGTAAAGACCAAAAGGCTACTGCTGTTTCTTTGGCATTTTGGATGAGAAGTGTGATACGTTTAGCTTACTTAGAGGTGGGGCAACAACCGCCTACTTGAATTAATGTTCATTCTACTAGTTATGTTTCTTCTTCCTGGGTTTTCAAGAATAAGGCATCTGTGGAACAGATCTGCAAGGCTGCTACTTGGTCTTCGTGGCATACCTTTAGAACATTTTATCATTTTAATATTTTTTCCTCTGTGGAGGCTGCTTTTGGCAGAAAGGTTCTCCAGGCAGTGGTTTCTAGCAAATAGAGGCCTGCTTTTTTTATCCCATATGAATTTTGTGGACTCCACAGCTTGGGTATTGGTTCCCATGAGTAAGGTATCGTGGACACTCAACTAAAATTAGAAAGAAAACATAATTTATTCTCACTTGATAAATTTCCTTTCTTTCTTGATAGTGAGAATCCACGTACCCGCCCATGTTAATTTTTTTGCTACTAATGGCGGCAGTCTTTTATTTTCACCTCTTTTTCCCTACTATCTCTCTTGCTTTTCTCTTTTCTTGGCTAAATGTACTACTGTGAGAGTAGGGGAAGTGGGACGGATACTTAAAACTCTGGTGTAGGGTGTCTTTGCCTTCTCCTGGTGGCCAGTTGATGTAATTCCCAAGAGTAAGGTATAGTGGACTCTCACTATCAAGAAACAAAATAATTTATCAGGTAAGAATATATTATGTTTGTTTTTTTTTTTTAATTTTAGGGCATATCCAGGGGTTCATTTAGCACAGGTTGAAAAATGAGTTATTGGTGTAAAGGCTGATATATGTATTATTATATTTAATATTGATAGATTGATGGACAGACATTGTATTGAAATATCTATAAATACGAGCCCTGATGCAGATGTGTTCAAAAGTAATAACTTTAAGACATTAATAACACAGCATTTAGCAAGAAGCACAGCTTTACATAGGGAATAAATAAAAGAAAACATATTTGCTGCATTTTGAACGCTAGACCACATAGGTAGGAAAATAACTTTGTATTAGAACTAAGAATGAGATTAAGACACATAGGGGAATGTCTCCATTAATAGTATGGTTATCAAATGCAGGTGCAGTTAGTTACCAGGTGGTACAGAACAAGTACAAACTGAACCTATTGTTTCTTGAGCCTAAAAGGAGCTGAAATAGAAAAAAAAGAATTTAATCTTGTTCTACCAAAACAAGGTAAAATGTAGAAATGTTGATGGTTATTTTTTTGCAGTACAGCGGTCCCACCCCTTGCTCTCTCCCTCCCCCCTCTCTTTTGCTCTCTCTCTCCCGCCTCTCTTTTGCTCTCTCTCCTCCTCTCTTTTACGCTCTCTCTCCCCCTCTCTTTTGCGCTCTCTCTCTCCCCCCTCTCATTTGCTCTCTCTCTCCCCCTCTCTATTGCTCTCTCTCCCCTCTCTTTTGCTCTCTCTCTCTTTAACTCTCTCTCCCCCTCTCTTTTGCGCTCTCTCCCCCCTCATTAATAACACAGCATTTAGCAAGAAGCACAGCTTTACATAGGGAATAAATAAAAAAAAAAAACATATTTGCTGCATTTTGAACACTAGACCACATAGGTAGGAAAATAATTTTGTATTAGAACTAAGAATGAGATTAAGACACATAGGGGAATGTCTCCATTAATAGTAAAAGGAGCTGAAATAGAAAAAAAAAGAATTTAATCTTGTTCTACCAAAACAAGGTAAAATGTAGAAATGTTGATGGTTATTTTTTTGCAGTACAGCAGTCCCACCCCTTGCTCTCTCCATCCCCCCTCTCTTTTGCTCTCTCTCTCTCCCCCCCTCTCTTTTGCTCTCTCTC
This sequence comes from Bombina bombina, assembly GCF_027579735.1. NCBI lineage: Eukaryota > Metazoa > Chordata > Amphibia > Anura > Bombinatoridae > Bombina > Bombina bombina. The sequence goes on from NC_069499.1 coordinate 1,387,400,477, forward strand.
CTCCTCTCTTTTACTCTCTCTCTCCCCCTCTCTTTTGCGCTCTCTCTCTCCCCCTCTCATTTGCTCTCTCTCTCCCCCTCTCTATTGCTCTCTCCCCCTCTCATTTGCGCTCTCTCTCCCCCTCTATTTTGCTCTCTCTCCCCCCTCTTTTGCTCTCTTCCCTCTCTTTTGATCTCTCTCTCCCCTCTTTTGTTCTCTCTTCCCCCTCTTTTGCTCTCTCTCCCCTCTTTTTTGCTCTATCCTCCCTCTTTTGCTCTCTCTTCCCCCTCTTTTGCTCTCTCTCCCCTCTCTTTTGCTTGCTATCTCTCTCTCTTTTACTATCTCTCTCTCCCCCTCTCTTTTGCTCTCTCTCCCCCTCTTTTGCTCTCTCTCTCACCCCCTCTTTTGCTCTCTCTCCCCCTTTCTTTTGCTCTCTCTCCCCCTCTCTTTTGCTCTCTCTACCCCTCTCTTTTGCTCTCTCTCCCCCCTCTTTTGCTTTCTCTCTCCTCTCTCTTTTGCTCTCTCTCTATCTTCTCTCTTTTGCTCTCTCCCCTCTTTTGCTATCTCCCCCCTCTCTTTTGCTTTCTCCCCCTCTCTTTTGCTCTCTCCCCTCTCTTTTGCTCTCTCCCCCTCTCTTTTGCTCTCCCCCCCCTCTCTTTTGCTCTCTCCCCCTCTCTTTTGCTCTCTCCCCCTCTTTTGCTCTCTCCCCCCTCTCTTTTTCTCTCTCCCCCTCTCTTTTGCTCTCTCCCCCTCTCTTTTGCTCTACCCCCCTCTCTTTTGCTCTCTCTAACACGCTCTCACCTGCTTTATACGCATCACTACACGAGGAAGAAGTGGTAACTGAGGGAATATGTATACTAGACCAAATCCTCAAGGCATCGCCAATGCGTTTATTAGCTCCGCCTGGGGGTCCCTTGACCTCGATCCATATTGGGGAAGCTTGCGGTTCAATCTGGACATTTGAGACAGATCTCCGCAAACACCTCGGGGTGAAGAGACCATTCCCCTGCTGAGAAAATCCGCCTCCCAGTTGTCCACAACCGGGATGTGGATCACAGAGAGTGAACAGTTTTGGGTCTCTACCCACTCCAGTATCCGAGACACCTCCCTCATTGCCAGGGAGCACCTTGTGCCTCCCTGGTGGTTGATGTAAGCCACCAAGGTGATATTGTCCGTCTGGAACCTGATAAAGCTAAAGTCTCTCAGACGAGGCCATGCCTCCAGAGCATTGTAGATTGCTCGAAGCTCCAGAATATTTTTTGGAAGAAGGGACTCTAAGCGAGTCCACTTCCCTTGTGCCATCCTGGCACCCCAGACAGCTCCCCATTCCGCCAGACTCGCGTCCGTGGTCACAATCTCCCAGGACGGTTTCAGGAAGGATGTCCCCATGGACAGGTGATCAGGGCGGATCCACCAGGAGAGGGAAAGCCGAGTCCACGCAGCCATGTATATCGGCTGCGACAGATTGGAATGATCAAATATATTAATTATGACAACAATAAATAACAGCTGCAGCAGCTTAGTTTAGGTATTGATGCATTTGTACAAGTACAAGTACTCATGCAAATACTTGGTATCGGCACCGATACCGATAATAGTATCAGTATCGGTGCAACCCTACTGGAGACCATAAGCCCAATCATCTCCATGCACTGAGCTACAGATGGTCTCACTGTAGACTGGAGGGCAAGACAGGTAGACGCCATCTTTGTGCGTCACTTATCTGTGAGAAAGATCTTCATGGACATGGAGTCTACTCCACCCTAGTACTAGGAACCAGAGAAATCTTCTCTAGAATGATCTTCCAACCGTGAGATTGAAGTAATTGCAGCAGGACCCTGTTGTGGGCCTCTGCCAGATGGGATGTCGTCCAGGTACTGTGCCACCGTGATGCCCTGGGATCTGGCTACTAATAGAAGGGCCCCCAGGACCTTCGAGAAGACTCTCTGGGCCATTGCCAGACTGAAGGGAAGAGCCACAAACTGTAAATGTTGATCCAGAAAGGCAAATCTGAGGAACCTGAAATGGTCCATGTGAATCGGAACATGAAGGTAGGCATCCTTTAAGTCTATAGAGGTCATTAGCTGCCCCTATTAAACTAGGGGCAGAATGGATCTGATTGTTTCCATTTTGAACGATGGAACAGACAGGAACTTGTTTAAACCTTTGAGGTCCAGAATCATGCGGAACATGCCCTCCTTCTTTGGGACCACGAACAAATTGGAGTAATACCCTAGACCCTTTTCTGCCTGGGGTACTGGTACAATAAACTCTAGAGCAGAGAGATCCCGCATGCAACGCAGAAAGGCCTCTCTTTTTTCCGGCCTTGAAGACAGGTTTGACAGCAGGAATCTGGCCCTGGGCGGAGAGGACTTGAACCCTATCCTGTGACCCTGGGTGACTATCTTCAGAACCCAAGGGTCCTGAACATCCTGCAACCAGGTGTCTAAGAGCAGAGACAATCTGCTCCCCTACTTGGTCCGCCGACCAGTCGGGGTCCACCCCTTCATGTGATCTCTGCAGGCTTCTTGTGCTGCTCAGACTTGTTCCAAACTTTGAGCAGGCTTCTAGGCACCCTTGGATTGGTCCGCTTTCACGGTGGGCTGAGAGCGTTGCACCTTATCCCCGCGAGAGGGACAAAAATTAGCACTCTTAGGCTTTGCCTTCTTATCCTGGGGAAGGAAGGCATCCTTGCCTCCTGTAACTGTGGAAATTATAGAGTCCAGACCCGGACCGAACAGGATCTTGCCCTTGAAAGGCAAAGACAACAGCCTTGTCTTAGAGGTCATGTCCGCCGACCATGATTATAGCAACAGAGCTCTGCGTGCTAGAACCGAAAAACCGGACACCTTGGCATTCAGGCGGATAATCTGCATATTAGCATCACAAATTAAAGAATTGGCCCCCTTTAGGGCCTTAATCTTTTCCTGCACCTCGACAAAAGAGGGTTCACCCTCAATCATATCAAATAATGCATCGCACCAATATGATGCAGCTCCAGCAACCATGGCTACCGCCGCTGCCGGTTGAAAAACAAACCCCGTGTGTTGAAACATCTTTCGCAACATGTTTTCCAACTTTTTATCCAAAAGCTCCTTGAACAAAGAACTATCCTCTAAAGGAATCGTTGTGCGTTTAGCGAGTGTGGAGATGGCCCCATCCACCTTGGGAATGGTCCCCCACAACTCTAGCTGGGCCTCCTGGACGGGGAAAAGCTGTTTAAATTGAGAAGGAGAAAAGGAAGAACCTTATCGCTCCCACTCATTCTTAATAATGTTTGCCATCTTGACAGGAACCGGGAAGGTCTGGGGAACCACCCTGTCCTCGTAAACCTTATCCAACTTAGGAATGGAGGCCTCCTCTGGTAGTTTGGGTTCCGGAACCTCTAAGGTAGCCAGCACTTGCTTTAGCAAAAAACGCAAGTTCTCCATTTTAAACCGAAAACCGGGTCCCTCCGCTGCCGGAGGTTTAGATGACACGGACTCCAACCCCAAAAAGGTCCTCTTCCGACACGTCCGTTTGGGCCTCGTCGGGGCGTCTGACAGACACACTGGGCCCAATGGGGCGTATGACAGACACAACTCCTGGGTCGGGCCGCTATGAAAAGCTCTATGCTTGCGCTTAGCAGAACATGGCAAAGCATGGATCACCTTAGCGACTACCGTTTCAAGCTGGTCCGCAAAGTCCGGCAACCAAGCAATTTCCGCCGAAGGGGTAACCAATGGGGAACGCACCTCACGGGACGGAGACCCCTCAGAGGTGGATGGCTCAGTAGTGCTAGACATTCTCTTATGTTTGGAATGTATGTATGTATGTTCTCAAGGCATGTGGAACACAGTTGCGCAGGCTGGTCTACCAAAACCTCACAATAAACACAGGTATAAGACTTAGCTAAAGAGGGAGTACCCTATAACGCGTCAGAATCCTCCATAGCTTTTTAGAAAAAAGACTAGAACAGTCACCTTCATAACCACTAATGGCCGGGGCACTCACCACCTTGTATGAACTGGACTCAGAAACCGCTTCATCTCCTCCATCGCAGATCAGACCGGAAGTGAAGAAGCCCCATCCGGTCACAAGGATTACTACGCAGGACCGTCCCTGCCGATGAAAAAACGCAGCAAAAAAGACAGCGCAAAACTCCCGGAAGAGAACCTGTCAGTTCCACAAAATGCCAGAGCCGCGTCCTTGCACCTAACGCAGCAATCACATAATAAAGTTCATTTCATCATGAACATGCCCCCCCTGCTCAATAATCCCCTCATAGGAATATTACCCCTTGATTCTATAAAGATAAAGGTGCCACACTGTGGCCCTGCTTCTGTGTTATCATTATGTAAAAATTAAATGATCTTACCAGAATCTACGCTGTGGAACAGGAACACGGCCCTTCAAGTGTGATAAGTAGTAGCTGTGCTTTTGACATGGACTTGAGAGAAGAAGCAATCTGCAAAACTCGTCAACACCGATTGGGATGTTGTCGCAAAGGGAAGCTCCCCCTGCATCTCCGGACTCTAACGTTCACCCAGGCCCTCAAGTTGAGAAGCTTAAAGGGCTACTTAAACTCCTGTCCCATAATGAAGAATAGAACCCCTCATAAGAGACCTCTGATATTCTGGCACCTCTCTGCCACCTCCTGTGACAAAGGCAAAGAATGACTGGGGGATGAGGGGAGTGGGGGAGATATTTAAGCCTTTGGCTTGGGTGTCTTTGCCTCCTCCTGGTGGCCAAGTTCTTAATTCCCACTAGTAATGAATGAAGCCATGGACTCTCCTCCCCTTTAGATTGAAATAAGATTTTCTGTAGTGTAGCTGCCCCCGCTCAATATCCCACCTTCCTCCCCATCCCAGATCCCTTGCCCAACATCCCAGATGTGCTGGAAAATTGTACTTCATAAAAAAAAAATATTTCCATAGATCGTGATTTAGAGCGTGCACGCGCATGAGCGCACGCGCACCCCCTCCCCCCTGGCCGCTTCCGCCGACTGAAGCTAACAATGGGGATACCGGAACAGGATGCTGGAACATCGATGGGCCACCCACCCATCTCCCAGCTGCTGCTCCAACCCACCAACGATCGGCACCATCAATGTCCGATGCAGAGAGGGCCACGGAGTGGCTCTCTCTGCATCAGTGGCTAAAAAATTTTATTATAGTGATGTCTCAATACCGAGGCATCACTGCAACACCTTGAAAGTGGTTGGAAAGGATCAGGATCACTTCCAACGCTTGATACCCCTGAGGACGTACAGGGTATATCCTTGGTCACTAACTGACATTTTTTGTAGGATGTACCCTGTACGTCGTTGGTCCTTAAGGGGTTAAAAACTTCAAACAAATTTCTAGTTTGATCATTTATTTTTCTGGTCCTAAGAATGGTCAGAAATTTTCTGCTGTTTCTTTGGCCTCTTGGTTGAAACTTTTAATTCACAAGACTTACTTGAAGGCAGGTCAGGCTCCACTGCAGGAATTTACTGCTCATTCTACTAGATCAGTTTCCACTTCTTGAGCTTTCAAGAATGAGGCTTCAGTTGACCAGATTTGCAATGCAGCTACTTGGTCTTCATTGCATGCTTTTACAAATTTCTACCATTTTGATGTTTTTGCTTCTTCGGAAGCAGCCTTTGGTGGGAAGGTTCTTCAGGCAGCTGTTTCATTTTCACTTTTTGCTTGTTTGATTTATTTTAAGAAAATAAAAAAAATAACATTTTTATTGGAGTTGTGCATTTAATTTCTCAGTGAAAAAACAAAATTTATGCTTACCTGATAAATTTCTTTCTCTTGTGGTGTATCCAGTCCACGGGTTCATCCATTACTTGTGGGATATTCTCCTTCCCAACAGGAAGTTGCAAAGAGGACACCCACAGCAGAGCTGTCTATATAGCTCCTCCCCTAACCCCCACCTCCAGTCATTCGACCAAAGACAAGTAAGAAAAAGGAGAAACTATAGGGTGCAGTGGTGACTGTAGTTTTAAAAATAAAAACACCTGCCTTAAAGTGACAGGGCGGGCCGTGGACTGGATACACCACAAGAGAAAGAAATTTATCAGGTAAGCATAAATTTTGTTTTCTCTTGTAAGGTGTATCCAGTCCACGGGTTCATCCATTACTTGTGGGATACCAATACCAAAGCTTTAGGACACGGATGAAGGGAGGGACAAGGCAGGAACTTAAACGGAAGGCACCACTGCCTGTAAGACCTTTCTCCCAAAAATAGCCTCCAAGGAAGCAAAAGTATCAAATTTGTAGAATTTAGAAAAAGTATGAAACGAAGACCAAGTCGCCGCCTTACAAATCTGTTCAACAGTGGCCTCATGTTTAAAAGCCCATGTGGAAGCTACCGCTCTAGTAGAATGAGCTGTAATTCTTTCAGGAGGCTGCTGGCCAGCAGTCTCATAAGATAACCGGATTATGCTTCTCATCCAAAAAGAAAGAGAAGTTGCCGAAGCCTTTTGGCCTCTCCTCCTTCCAGAGTAGACAACAAACAATGCAGATGTTTGACGAAAATCCTTAGTAGCTTGTAAATAAAACTTTAAAGCACGAACCACGTCAAGATTGTGTAACAGACGTTCCTTCTTTGAAGAAGGATTAGGACACAGAGACGGAACAACAATTTCCTGATTGATATTCTTATTAGATACCACCTTAGGAAGAAACCCAGGTTTGGTACGCAAAACTACCTTATCTGCATGGAAGATCAGATAAGGGGAATCACACTGTAAGGCAGATAACTCTGAAACCCTTCGAGCCGAAGAGATAGCTACTAAGAACAGAACTTTCCAAGATAAAAGCTTGATATCTATGGAATGCAAAGGTTCAAACGGAACCCCTTGAAGAACTTTAAGAACTAAATTTAAACTCCATGGCGGAGCAACAGGCTTAAACACAGGCTTGATTCTAACTAAAGCCTGACAAAACGCCTGAACGTCTGGAACATCTGTCAGACGCTTGTGCAAAAGAATAGACAGAGCAGAAATCTGTCCCTTTAAGGAACTAGCTGATAATCCCTTTTCCAATCCTTCTTGGAGAAAAGATAATATCCTAGGAATCCTGACCTTACTCCATGAGTAACCCTTGGATTCACACCAATGAAGATATTTACACCATATCTTATGATAGATTTTCCTGGTGACAGGCTTTCGAGGCTGAATCAAGGTATCAATGACCGACTCGGAGAAACCACGTCTTGATAAAATCAAGCGTTCAATCTCCAAGCAATCAGACGCAGAGAAATTAGATTTGGATGTTTGAATGGACCTTGGAGTAGAAGGTCCTGCCTCAGCGGCAGAGTCCATGGTGGAAAGAATGACATGTCCACCAGATCTGCATGCCAAGTCCTGCGTGGCCACACAGGTGCTATCAAAATCACTGAAGCTCTCTCCTGCTTGATCTTGGCAATCAGACGAGGGAGGAGAGGAAATGGTGGAAACACATAAGCCAGTCTGAAGGACCAGGGCACTGCTAGAGCATCTATCAGCGCTGCCTTGGGATCCCTTGACCTGGACCCGTAACAAGGAAGCTTGGCGTTCTGACGAGACACCATCAGATCCAGTTCTGGTTTGCCCCATAGTTGAATCAGCTGGGCAAATACCTCCGTTGGAGCTCCCACTCCCCCGGATGAAAGGTCTGCCGACTTCGAAAGTCCGCCTCCCAGTTCTCTACTCCTGGGATATGGATAACTGAGAGATGGCAAGAGTGAACCTCTGCCCATAGAATTATCTTGGAAACCTCCATTATTGCCAGGGGACTCCTTGTTCCCCCCTGATGGTTGATATAGGCTACAGTCGTGATATTGTCCGACTGAAATCTGATGAATCTGACCGCAGCTAGTTGAGGCCAAGCCTGAAGAGCATTGAATATCGCTCTTAGTTCCAGAATGTTTATCGGAAGGAGGGCTTCCTCCTGAGTCCACCTTCAGGGAGTTCCAGACTGCACCCCAACCCAGAAGGCTGGCATCTGTCGTCACTATAGTCCACTCTGGCCTGCGGAAACTCATTCCCCTGGACAGATGGACCCGAGATAACCACCAGAGAAGAGAATCCCTGGTCTCTTGATCCAGATTTAACAGAGGAGACAAATCTGTGTAGTCCCCATTCCACTGGTTGAGCATGCAAAGTTGCAGTGGTCTGAGATGTAGGCGGGCAAACGGAAATATGTCAATTGCCGCTACCATTAGGCCGATCATTTCCATACACTGAGCCACTGATGGCCGAGAAGTGGAATGAAGAGCACGGCAGGAAGTTAGAAGCTTTGATATCCTGACCTCTGTCAGAAAAATTTTCATTTCTACTGAATCTATCAGAGTTCCTAGGAAGGAAACTCTTGTGAGAGGAGAGAGAGAACTCTTTTCTCTGTTCACTTTCCACCCGTGAAACCTCAGAAAGGCCAGAACAATGTCCGTATGGGACTTGGCGAATGTCGTCTAGGTAAGGGGCCACCGATATGCCCCGCGACCTTAGAACCGCCAGAAGGGACCCTAGAACCTTCGTAAAGATTCTTGGCACCGTGGCTAACCCGAGGGGAAGAGCCACAAACTGGTAATGCCTGTCTAGGAAGGCGAACCTGAGGAACTGATGATGATCTCTGTGAATCTAAATGTGGAGATAAGCATCCTTTAAGTCCACGGTACTCATATATTGACCCTCCTGGATCATAGGGAGGATGGTTCGGATTGTCTCCATCTTGAAGGATGGGACCCTGAGAAATTAGTTTAGGATCTTGAGATCCAAGATTGGTCTGAAAGTTCCCTCTTTTTTGGGAACTATAAACAGGTTTGAATAGAAACCCTGCCCCTGTTCCTCCCTTGGAACTGGGTGGATCACTCCCATAACCAGTAGGTCTTGAACGCAAAGTAAGAATGTCTCTCTCTTTATCTGGTTTGCAGATAGTTGTGAGAGATGAAATCTCCCCTTTGGAGATGAACCTTTGAATTCCAGAAGATATCCCTGGGAAACAATCTCTAGTGCCCAGGGATCCTGGACGTCTCTTGCCCAAGCCTGGGCGAAGAGAGAAAGTCTGCCCCCGACTAGATCCGGTCCCGGATTGGGGGCTACTCCTTCATGCTGTCTTAGAGGCAGCAGCAGGTTTTTTGGCCTGCTTCCCCTTGTTCCAAGCCTGGTTAGGTCTCCAGACTGGTTTGGACTGGGCGAAATTTCCCTCTTGTTTTGCATTAGAGGAAGCTGAAGCTGCGCGACTCTTGAAGTTTCGAAAGGAACGAAAATTATTCTGTTTGGCCCTTAATTTATTGCACCTATCCTGAGGAAGGGCGTGACCTTTTCCTCCAGTAATATCAGAGATGATCTCCTTCAGCCCAGGCCCGAATAGGGTCTGTCCTTTGAAGGGGATGTTAAGAAGCTTAGACTTTGAAGTAACGTCTGCTGACCAGGACTTAAGCCATAGCACCCTACGCGGCAGAATGGCAAAGCCTGAATTCTTAGCCGTTAGCTTGGTTAAATTAAAAACGGCGTCAGATATAAAGGAATTAGCTAAATTAAGAGCTTTAATCCTGTCTAAAATATCATCTAACGGGGTCTCCACCTGTAGAGCCTCCTCAAGAGACTCTACAAAAAAGCCGCTGCAGCAGTAACTGGGGCAATGCATGCAAGAGGTTGGAGAATAAAACCTTGATGTATAAAAAATTTCTTAAGGAGACCCTCCAATTTTTTATCCATAGGATCTAGGAAAGCACAACTGTCCTCGACGGGGATAGTTGTACGCTTAGCTAGGGTAGAAACAGCTCCCTCCACCTTAGGGACCGTCTGCCACGAGTCCCGTATGGCGACATCTATGGGAAACATCTTTTTAAAAGCAGGAGGGGGAGAGAACGGTACACCTGGTCTATCCCATTCCTTAGTAATAATTTCCGAAAACCTCTTAGGGACTGGAAAAACATCAGTGTAAACAGGCACTGCAAAGTATTTGTCCATTTTACACAACTTCTCTGGAACTACAATGGGGTCACAGTCATCCAGAGTCGCTAAAACATCCCTGAGCAATAAGTGGAGGTGTTCGAGCTTAAATTTAAACGCTGTCATTTCAGAATCGAACTGAAGTAAAGCCTTCCCTGAATCTGAAATGTCACCATCAGATAGAGACTCCCTTGCACCAGCTTCGGAGCATTGTGAGGGTAAATCGGACACAGCTATTAAAGCGTCAGAAAGCTCTGTATTTGTTCTAGCCCCAGAGCTGTCTCGCTTTCCTTGTAACCCTGGCAGTTTGGACAATACCTCTGTGAGGGTAGAATTCATAACTACCGCCATGTCCTGTAAGGTAAAAGAATTAGAAGCGCTAGATGTACTTGGCGTCACTTGAGCGGGAGTTATAGGTTCTGACACATGGGGAGAGCTAGATGGCATAACCTCCCTTTTTTCAGTCTGAGAATCCTCTGGTGATAAATCTTTAAGAGCCATAATGTGGTCCTTATAGTTTATAGAAATTTCAGTACATTTGGTACACATTCTAAGAGGGGGTTCCACAATGGCTTCTAAACATATTGAACAAGGAGTTTCCTTTATGTCAGACATGTTGAACAGACTAGTAATGAGACAAACAAGCTTGGAAAACACTTTAATAAATGTGAAACAGCAATTAAACAAAAACGGTGCTGTGCCTTTAAGAGAAAAAAACTAGCACATAAACTGCAAAACAGTGTTAAAAAGTAGTAAGTTTTTACAGTGTGTATAAGGGACTAAAGCAACATCGCACTCACTTGCAAATGGATGATTAACCCCTTAGCCCCCAAACCGGATTTAAAAAAACAGTAAAAGACAGTTAAGCACCTTGCCACAGCTCTGCTGTGGCTCCTATCTGCCCTCAAATACGATTTGGGAAGAAATAAGCCCTCTAAAGTGGTCCTCAGATGCAAGAGGACTTCTCTAGGGAAGCTGGATGTCTCAGTCTAGAAGAAACTGCGCATCTAAAGCGTTAAAATAGGCCCCTCCCACCATGTACTCAATGTCAGAGGGGCCTTAAGGAAATACTCCTAGGAGTATCTGACTAGCCATGTGGAAAACTAGGCCCCAACTAAAGACATCTCCCTCAGAGAAAAAAAACTTCTATTTATGAAACATGTAAATGTTTTGTCACTAAGTAATATGAGTATTAACATGAGTATTACCCTGTTTTGTAAGCATGATCCCAGTCACTGCAAAATCACTGCATCTAGCTTACCTCAAATACACAAGGCTCTGTCAGCATTTTCTAGAACTTATCATCTCTCTAGAAATAAAAATACTAAACATACCTCAAAGCAGGTAATCTGCAGACCGTTCCCCCAACTGACGTTTTCCCATACTCTTCAGTTATGTGTGAGAACAGCAATGAACCTTAGTTACAAACCGCTAAGATCATCAACCTCCAGGCAGAATTCTTCTTCTAATTTCTGCCTGAGAGTAAAACAGTACAACGCCGGTACCATTTAAAAATAACAAACTCTTGATTGAAGGTAAAAACTACACTAAGACACCACATATCTCTTTATACTTCCTATCTTGTTGAGAGTTGCAAAGAGAATGACTGGAGGTGGGGGTTAGGGGAGGAGCTATATAGACAGCTCTGCTGTGGGTGTCCTCTGCAACTTCCTGTTGGGAAGGAGAATATCCCACAAGTAATGGATGAACCCGTGGACTGGATACACCTTACAAGAGAAAATATATTTTTAAATCCCTCCCTTTATCTTATTACTTGTGGACTCCACAGCTTGTGTATTAGTTCCCAAAATGGATTGTGGACTTTCACCACCTGTATGAAAGAAAACACAATTAATGCTTACCTGAAAAATGAATTTCTTTCATATTGGAATAAATATGCAGGGATATGTATATACACACACACACATATATATATATATATATATATATATATATATATAGTCCAGGGCTTATGCACTCTCACAAACCGTCCACAACTGCCAGGGTGCTATAAATAAAGTATTGAAATTAACACTCACTGGACTTCAGCCAACTGTGATAGCAAAAATATTCTTTAATGTGACGTTTCGGGACACAAACAGTCCCTTCCTCTGACAAACAACCAGTGCAAACAGCAAACTTTTAAAGATCTTTGTATCACTCCCCCTTGTTCACAGCCAATCCCAGCTGCCCGTGTGCAAAGTGTCACAAAGATCTTTAAAAGTTTGTTGTTTGCACTGGTTTTTTGTCAGAGGAAGGGACTGTTTGTGTCCTGAAACGTCACATTAAAGAATATTTTTGCTGTCACAGTTGGCTGAAGTCTAGTGAGTATTTAAGAATAAAAATAACATTATCCTGTAAGTGAAGGACATTGGAATGTGAAATATGTACAGTAAATATACAGTAAAACACATAAATACACATGTACATACAAACATATATATATATTTGCATACATACATAGACATGTATATGTATGTATCTCTATGTTAAAGCCCTTTGCAGTCTTTTTTTTTCTAACACCTGAGACCTCCTATCTTAGAGGGGATGTTGCTAGGAGATGCTGTAATTGTGAGTATTCTAACCAGTGGAAGAAAGTACTGCTTAAAATAGGCTATAATTCGTGAGGAGGCCTCAACTTCCCATGTTGAAGAAATTTGGTCACTGGTGAGGGAAACCCTAAATCTTTATAATGAGTGTTCCCTGTTGAAGTGTGAATGTTCTTTAGTAGTTCAGTATTTTGAAAAATGGGAGACATAGGTGAGAATGGAGATGATACGCCTGGTATTGGTTTTATGATATTGTGCCAAGAATGGAAAATGTGTCTATATAGAGAAGATAGTTTTGTTATGATCAGTCTGTAAGATGGTGGTAACCAGCAGAGGGGGCCTATGTGTGGAATCTGGAGCAAGTGAGAGTCTAGCGATATCCAGGCTTTGTCATGTTGGCCGGAGTGCCAGTCTAGGATGTGTTGTAATGTGTTTGATTTATAATATCTTAATATACATGGGACTCCTAGACCTCCTCCTTGTTTTGCTCTATATAATGTTTGTCTTGCTACCCTAGGTTTACGACCACTCCAAATGAATTTATTAATGCTAGATTGTAGCTGCACTACATATGAGTGGGGGAGGTTGATTGGCACTGTTTGTAACATATACAGTATGCGGGACAGGATGGACATTTTTGCTATTTGGATTCTGCCCCACCAGGAGAAGGGCTTAGATTGCCATTTTTGGCTGTCTGATTGAATAGATTTAAAGGGACACTGAACCTATTTTTTTTTTCTTTCGTGATTCAAATAGAGCATGCCATTTTAAGAAACTTTCTAATTTACTCCTATTATCAAATTTTCTTCATTCTCTTGGTATCTTTATTTGAAATGCAACAATGTAAGTTTAGATGCTGGCCCATTTTTGGTGAACAACCTGGGTTGTCCTTGCCGATTGGTGGATAAATTCATCCACCAATTAAAAAGTGCTGTCCAGAGTACTGAACCAATAAAAAGCTTAGATGCCTTTTTTTCAAATAAAGATAGCAAGAGAACGAAGAAAAATTGATAATAGGAGTAAATTAGAAAGTTGCTTAAAATTGCATGCTCTATCTGAATCACAAAAGATAATTTCTCAAATCGCCTGGGGTGCATATTTATGTTGAGAATGTTGGATTTCTGATTTATATGGAAATGTGATATTTTACCAAATCTGTGGAATTCCTCTAATAGGTGTGGTATCGATCTAGTGAGAGTAAGCCGGATGTCATCCGCGTAAAGACTAATGTTGTAATCATTGGGTCCGATAGGAACTCCATTTATATCTTGACTTTGCCGAATGTGCGCTGCAAGTGGCTCCATTGCTAGCGCGAGTAGGAGTGGAGAAAAGAGGACAGCCCTATCGCGTGTCATTATTAATCTGAAAGGGGTCTGAGAGGGTGCTGTTGACTTTAATTTTTGCCGATGGGTTGTGATACAAACTAAAAATTCTGTTTATTATTTTGTTATCAAAGCCAAATCCTTTCATTACAGATTGCAGGTATGTCCAGTTAAGTCTATCAAAGGCTTTCTACATGTCGGTAGATACCAGAACCGTCTCTATGTTTGAAGCTGGTACGTGGCCTATAAGATGTAATGTTCTTATGGCATTAACTTTGGTCTCCCGAATCGAAATGAAGCCCGCTTGATTGACGTGGATAAATTGCAGCATGAGTTTATTCATTCTATTTGAAAGAATTTTAGCATATATTTTTGCATCTGTGTTTATCAGGGAAATAGGACGATAGCTTCCTGGCAATTGGGGAGGTTTGTCTGGCTTATGAATTAAAGTAATATGGGCTTCTAGCATTTCCCGGGAAAATGGATTATTGTCATCGATTGTGCAGAATACCTCAAGCAAGTAGGGCGCTAGGATTTGTTTAAAAGTCTTAAAGTACGAGTTGGAGAACCCATCGGGTCCTGGGCTTTTTTGATTCGGTAGCGACTCTATAGCTTGAATAATTTCAGGCAATTCTATAGGTGCTTCTAATTGCAAGGATTCGTATTGTGATATTGTAGGTAAATTGGTTTCTTTTATATATTCATCTCTTTCCAGTGTGTCTTTCTCAGTATTAGTAGAAGGGAGATTGTATAAGTATTGAAAGTAGTCGTGGAATACTTTGGCAATTCCTTTGCTATCTTGGATATTAGGGGATTCGGGAGTAGTGATGTTATGTATAAAGAAATTGAGTGTTTTTTGACAAAGTGCACAGGCCAGTAGGTTACCTACTTTGTTTCCTTCAGTGAAATATTTCTTTAGAAAAAATGCGCGTCTTTGTGCTTCTTTGTGAAGGAATGCATTAAGGTTTGATCTGGCTAACATTAGGTTGTGTTTGGGTGAGGGGTGATTGTGAGAATTGGTGTTCTAATTGATTCAACTGTTTCATTAGAGAGTTGTATTCCTGCCTTTTTGTTTGTAGTAGAATTGCTTTATGTTTAAAGGGCCACTGTAAGTAAATAGTTTCTATGCCTGTTACTAACTAACTACCTACGCTTTTTATCAATAGCATTTCATTAACATATCTCTACCGTATATCAGAAATCTTGTCTGCAAATTTAATTGTTTTCCAAACCCACTCCGTGGGTATCCTTTGCTCTGTACCAATTTGTTTACAATACCTAGGTTTCAAAATAGCGCTTTAAACACAAAGTTATTGGTTTAAGTATTTTGAACACTCAGTGCTGAAAATAGTGGGCAGGATAACGTGACATCATCGGCGAATAAAAGATATAACTTTTAGAACGTTATGAAACTTCATTTTGGAGAAAATATAGGTCAGTAGGTTTTAATTAATGTTTATTAACTTTAATATGTTAGTTGTTTAGCTTAAAAATTATAACAGAAAGTAATCCTTTAAGATAATCTCCTCTAATAACAGCTTTATGTGCATCCAAAAGGGTGTTTGGTTTGGTGTCTGCATTTTGATTAAGCATGAAGTATTCGGTGAGCGATCTGGTAACTTTTTCCTTTATGTGTGGGTTCTTAAGGAGGGAGTCATCTAGTCTCCAACAGCATTGAGAAAGGGGCGTTGAAGACCGGGAAATCTCTAGTATGGTCATAGAGTGGTCAGACCAGGGGGTAGGTGATATACTTGAGCTGTCTGCTAGGTGCAAGCTGAGTTGGTCCAGAAATATATAATCTATTCTGGATGAAGATTTCTGTGGGTGGGAATAGAATGTGTATTCTTTCTTTAGTGGGTGTTGAAGTCTCCACACGTCTACCAATGTCAAATTTTGTAATTTGGATTTGATATTTTGGAGTGCCGACGGGGGTATGCAGCTGCGTTCATGAGAGCAGTCTAGCTTGGGGAATAGGGCTACGTTAAAGTCTTCAGCTAAAATTATCAGTCCCTTTGGTATTGGAGTGAGCGTATCTAGTGTGTTTTTTTAAATTTCGCTTGACTTTTGTTTGGGGCACATATGTTTATCAAGGTAATTGGTTGATTATATAGGTGACCTATTAAAATCAAGAGCCTGCCCTCTTCATCTTGGTGTCTAGATATGAGTTGAAAGGGTAGCTGTTTGTGCAGTAGAATACCTACTCCGTTTATTTTTGATTGATTGTGGTTAAAATATCCAGTGGGGTATATGTTGGAGGAGCATGCAGGAGCTGAGATTTGGCAAAAATATGTCTCTTGCAGAAATATTATGTCTCCCCCTTGTCTGCGCATCCAATTTAGGGCTATTTAAGAGCGCTTCGTTGTGGAATTAAGTCCCTTTACATTTTGGGATATAATTTTAATATTAGGGTGGCTCATAGTTTAAAGTTATGAGTATGTAGGTAGCACATCTTTCAGGGGGTATGCGTGTGATTTGCGTAATGAAAGGCGTCCCCGGAGAAGCAGGTAGAAGAGAGGAGTACTCACTTTTCGTCTAAGCTTCTAGCATCAGGGAATGTAGGGTAGGGAGTGAGGTAAGAAGGAAGAAAGCAATGGAAAGGGATTTGCGGACAGTTGTCTGAGGTGAAAAAACATAATTTATGCTTACCTGATAAATTTATTTCTATTGTAGTGTGTTCAGTCCACGGGTCATCCATTACTTATGGGATATATTCTCCTTCCCAACAGGAAGTTGCAAGAGGATCACCCAAGCAGAGCTGCTATATAGCTCCTCCCCTCACATGTCATATCCAGTCATTCGACCGAAACAAGACAAGAAAGGAGAAACTATAGGGTGCAGTGGTGACTGGAGTTTTAATTAAAATTTAGAACTGCCTCAAAAAGACAGGGCGGGCCGTGGACTGAACACACTACAAGAGAAATAAATTTATCAGGTAAGCATAAATTATGTTTTCTCTTGTTAAGTGTGTTCAGTCCACGGGTCATCCATTACTTATGGGATACCAATACCAAAGCTAAAGTACACGGATGATGGGAGGGACAAGGCAGGAACATTAAACAGAAGGAACCACTGCCTGTAGAACCTTTCTCCCAAAAACAGCCTCCGAAGAAGCAAAAGTGTCAAATTTTGAAAATTTTGAAAAGGTATGAAGTGAAGACCAAGTCGCAGCCTTGCAAATCTGTTCAACAGAGGCCTCATTCTTAAAGGCCCAAGTGGAAGCCACAGCTCTAGTGGAATGAGCTGTAATTTTTTCAGGGGGCTGCTGTCCAGCAGTCTCATAGGCTAAACGAATTATGCTATGAAGCCAAAAAGAGAGAGAGGTGGCCGAAGCCTTTTGACCTCTCCTCTGTCCAGAAACGACAAATAGAGAAGTTTGTCGAAAATCTTTAGTTGCCTGTAAGTAGAACTTCAGGGCACGGACTACATCCAGATTATGTAAAAGACGTTCCTTCTTCGAAGAAGGATTAGGACATAAAGATGGAACAACAATCTCTTGATTGATATTCCTGTTAGAAACTACCTTAGGTAAAAACCCAGGTTTAGTACGTAGAACTACCTTGTCTGAATGAAAAATCAGATAAGGAGAATCACAATGTAAGGCAGATAACTCAGAGGATCTTCGAGCCGAGGAAATAGCCATCAAAAACAGAACTTTCCAAGATAACAGCTTAATATCAATGGAATGAAGGGGTTCAAACGGAACACCTTGAAGAACTTTAAGAACTAAGTTTAAACTCCACGGTGGAGCAACAGTCTTAAACACAGGCTTAATCCTAGCCAAAGCCTGACAAAAAGCCTGAACTTCTGGAACTTCTGCCAGACGTTTGTGTAAAAGAATAGACAGAGCAGAAATCTGTCCCTTTAACGAACTAGCAGATAAACCCTTTTCTAAACCCTCTTGTAGAAAAGACAATATCCTAGGAATCCTGACCTTACTCCATGAGTAACTCTTGGATTCACACCAGTATAAATATTTCTATTGGGCTCCACATTGGCTTTTAAACATAATGAACAAGCAGATTCATCTGTATAAGACATGTTTAAACAGACTAGCAATGAGGCTAGCAAGCTTGGAAATTACTTTCAGAAATTTTTCAAGCAATGTAAAAACGCTGCAGCGCGTTTAAAAACACCAAAAAACAATTACAGTTGAAATAACAATGAACTAATTCAGTTATAGCAACCAAATCTTTACATTAAATGTATGAAATTAGCAGAGTATTGCACCCACTAGCAAAAGGATGATTAACCCCTTAATACCCAAAAACGGATAATCAATTTAACAGTTAACGTTTTTATCACAGTCAAACACACTGTCACAGGTCTGCTGTGACTGATTACCTCCCTCAAATATACATTTTGAAGACCCCTGAGCTCTCTGGAGACGTCCTGGATCAAGAGGAAAACAGGAAGACTATGATTGAATTTTAACTGCGCAACAAAGCGCTAACAAAAGCCCCTCCCACTCATATTACAAAAGTGGGAGACCAGCTATAACGGTTTCTATGCAGAAATATACGTTAGCCATGTGGAAAAAATCATGCCCCAAGAGATTTATCACCAAAGTACCTCACAAAACGATTAACATGCCAGCAAACGTTTTAAAAAACAACATTTCAGATGTTGTGTAAAGTTATCACTAAGCCTGCTACCAGTCGCTTCTACTGCAGTTAAGGCTCATACATTATTTCAGTATTAACAGTATTTTTTCAGTCAAATTCTAGTCCCTAGAAATTATCTCTACTGTGCATACATTTACCAGCCTGATACCAGTCGCTACTACTGCATTTTAGGCTGTACTTACATCATATGGGTATCGGCAGTGTTTTCTTAGTCAATTCCATTCCTAGAAAATATTTTACTGCACATACCTCATTTGCAGGGGACCCCGCATGCTATTCCCTTTTCTGAAGTTACCCCACTCCTCAGAATGTGCGAGAACAGCCAGTGGATCTTAGTTACGTCTGCTAAGATCATAGAAAACGCAGGCAGATTCTTCTTCTAAATACTGCCTGAGAGAAAAAACAGCACACTACGGTGCCATTTTAAAATAACAAACTTTTGATTGAAGAATAAGTAAAAAACTCCTAACTCCTCTCACGACCTCCTTCTTTGTTGAGAGTTGCAAGAGAATGACTGGGTATGACATGTGAGGGGAGGAGCTATATAGCAGCTCTGCTTGGGTTATCCTCTTGCAACTTCCTGTTGGGAA
This sequence comes from Bombina bombina, assembly GCF_027579735.1. Taxonomy (NCBI): domain Eukaryota; kingdom Metazoa; phylum Chordata; class Amphibia; order Anura; family Bombinatoridae; genus Bombina; species Bombina bombina. The sequence continues at coordinate 1,387,419,446 of NC_069499.1, forward strand.
GGAGAATATATCCCATAAGTAATGGATGACCCGTGGACTGAACACACTTAACAAGAGAAAAGTAAATTTATGCAACGTTTCGAGGTTTTCACCTCTTAGTCATGCTATTAATGTGGTCACTATTTTACACTTAAATAGTCTTTCAGTGGCGCCAAACTGACCTCACAGGGCCCTGAGGTCGCCACCTAGTGGTTATAAACCTTCACCATTAAAAACAATATATAGGTAATAACATTAAAAACAATGGGGTACTACTGATCAAAAAGAAAGCAAAGGTTACATGTCTCCTATATGCTTGTCGTCAAATAGAAACATTTTTATTCATTTTAATTTGCCTAAGTGAGTAACCACTTTCTCAAAAAAATTATAATATTATTATATCAGATGTCATGGGATAACTATTGAGCTTGGTTGCAGTTAAGTGAAAAAGTAATCAACTTCGTTACAGATGTACCTTAGGTGTAATTGTCTATTGCAGCAATTTTATACATCATTTTGAACAGTGTCCTAATGAAAACAGGATAAATCAAAGTCCCTGTTTAATCCCTTAGGGATCAATGTGTCAAAGTGGTGTATCCACCACATCTCACGTTGTTTTAGTAGTACATCTCTATTCATACCATTACGCCTAAAATTGACATGCTCTATTATTTGCCACCTAAGGCCTCGCTTCCATTGAGTCGTAATTCAGTTTGCGTGCACTCGCAAACCGTTAAATATGCTGTCGAAAGCAATAGCGTTTAACGACTGTTTCCAATGGCGCGTTATACCTCAATATCGGCTGCCGGACTTCGGCTGCCGAAAAGATTTTCGCGTCCCATAGAAAGTAATAGAAGCCGTTAATCGATAAATTATACCAGGTTTCCATTGAAAGCGCTAACCGTTAATACATTGTCGGAGGCTGTCGATACATTGAGATATATTACCCCCAGCTCAACTAGGTGTAAAAGAGGAAAATTGTGCTTTTTGAGACCTATTTTCTATTGAAATTATAAAACTTGCAAATAATGCAAGTGTTTTAATGTAGAAATAAATTGTTATAAGTAATATTTATTGTTGTCTCATGTATAGAAATAGTTGAACTTATATTCTAATAGAAATATCAGTATATATTTAAATATAATAATATATGCAAGAACATATCTACAGAATGCAAACTAGACCTATGCCTAGGGCAGCAATAAATATTACTTATATTTATGAAGTGTTAAATATAATTATATTAGAAAATAGTATTTGATTATTAAAAATATGGATAAGTGTTTTTTTATTTTTCTTGAGAGGCGATCACAGGTAAGAAGCACGGACGTTAAACGTTAATTCTATAGCGTAAGGTCGGGTTACCTTAGCAACTAATTGATTTTCAAGAAATCCGACGTCAGATGGAAGCGTTAACACAACGTTAACTTACAGCTACACGAAAAGAGCGACTGCGCGCAACACGCTAATCTTTTCAATGGAAACCTGGTACTAAAATGCAGCCGTAAATTACTTTTAGCTGTCGGCCGCTTCGGTAGCTTACGGCTCCATTTTTAACGACTCAATGGAAGCGAGGCCTAAGGCCTCGCTTCCATTGAGTCGTTAAAAATGGAGCCGTAAGCTACCGAAGCGGCCGACAGCTAAAAGTAATTTACGGCTGCATTTTAGTACCAGGTTTCCATTGAAAAGATTAGCGTGTTGCGCGCAGTCGCTCTTTTCGTGTAGCTGTAAGTTAACGTTGTGTTAACGCTTCCATCTGACGTCGGATTTCTTGAAAATCAATTAGTTGCTAAGGTAACCCGACCTTACGCTATAGAATTTACGTTTAACGTCTGTGCTTCTTACCTGTGATCGCCTCTCAAGAAAAATAAAAAAACACTTATCCATATTTTTAATAATCAAATACTATTTTCTAATATAATTATATTTAACACTTCATAAATATAAGTAATATTTATTGCTGCCCTAGGCATAGGTCTAGTTTGCATTCTGTAGATATGTTCTTGCATATATTATTATATTTAAATATATACTGATATTTCTGTTAGAATATAAGTTCAACTATTTCTATACATGAGACAACAATAAATATTACTTATAACAATTTATTTCTACATTAAAACACTTGCATTATATGCAAGTTTTATCATTTCAATAGAAAATAGGTCTCAAAAAGCACAATTTTCCTCTTTTACACCTAGTTGAGCTGGGGGTAATATTTCTCAATGTATCGACAGCCTCCGACAGTGTATTAACGGTTAGCGCTTTCAATGGAAACCTGGTATAATTTATCGATTAACGGCTTCTATTACTTTCTATGGGACGCGAAAATCTTTTCGGCAGCCGAAGTCCGGCAGCCGATATTGAGGTATAACGCGCCATTGGAAACAGTCGTTAAACGCTATTGCTTTCGACAGCATATTTATCGGTTTGCGAGTGCACGCAAACTGAATTACGACTCAATGGAAGCGAGGCCTAAGTTGGCTAACTGAATGCCCTTTTTCAACAAAATGTTTAGATAGGAGGGCGTCTAGGTTTTTTCTCCTAATGTTGGACCTATGTTGTGTGAGTCTTTCTCTGACTAATTGTGTGGTCTCCCCCAAATATATCAGGGAGCACGGACTCTTGATTAAGTAGATAACATAACTACTGTTGCAAGTATGGTACCCATTGATGTGGTATTCCTTTCCACTGTGTGGATGGTAAAAGTTTCTTCCACTAATGATAGAATTGCAGCTGGCGCAATTTAGGCACGGAAAACATCCTTTATTTTTATCGCCAATATACGTTTGCTTCATTACTCTATCAGGACCCACATCTGACCTGACAAATTGGTCCCTAATGTTACTTACTCTCCTGTATGCCATAAGGGGAGGTTCCTTAAACTCCTCTATTTGGGGGTTGCAATCCCTTAAAACATGCCAATTTTTGTTAATGGCTTTTTTAATGGTCTCACTATGGGGGTTATACTGTGACACAAACACTAATTTGTTGGAATTTTTTATTTTACTCTGATGCACAGTTTGTGGTGGTTGCTCTAACTCCAGAATTATGTTCTCCACTAATTTTTACGTGGGTAACCTCTAGTGATAAACTTATTTGCCATTTCATTTATTCTTCTCCTACATTGTGTCTCATTGCTAACTATCCTTTTAACTCTTGTAAGTTGGCTCTTAGGGAGAGATTCAATCAATCTTTTCGGATGGAAACTTATATATTGTAACAGTGTATTTTTGTCTATCTCCTTGGTGTATAGATCTACATTTAATCCATTTTCCCCTTTTGAGACACAAGTGTCTAGGAAGTTGACCATGTGTTCACTATAGTTAACCGTAAATTGCAATCCACTTACTGCCGAGTTCAATTCTCTCACAAAGAGAATATCTAAGTATTTAGATAAATTACTACAACCCGAAGTGGCCAACATGGCAAGTTACATTAAAGACACTGGGCATTTTCTAATGAAGATAAAAAGTTTAGAATTTCCTACCAATAGATACCTGCTGTTCACCATGGATGTCAAAAGTCTCTATACCTCAATAAAACATGAGACAGGCATAGCTGTGGTTAGAAAGACTTTAATGGTGAACAGCAGGTATTCAGTATCACAATGTCAATTCTTGGAGGAGTTACTAAGGCTAATTCTGTTTTGGAACTTTTTCCTATTCCAGGACCAGTGGTATAGGCAAAAGAAGGGTACGGCTATGGTCTCCAACATTGCCCCATCATACGCCAATCTCTTTATGAGTGAAATTGAAGAACGGTTTGTATATGAAAACAACCTCTTTAAGAGATATGGCGCCATCTGGTGGAGATACATAGATGACGTCTTTGGCGTGTGGTGGGGCAGCGTTGAGAGCCTGTTGGACTTTGTGAGAGAATTGAACTCGGCAGTAAGTGGATTGCAATTTACGGTTAACTATAGTGAACACATGGCCACCTTCCTAGACACTTGTGTCTCAAAAGGGGAAAATGGATTAAATGTAGATCTATACACCAAGGAGACTGACAAAAATACACTGTTACAATATATAAGTTTCCATCCGAAAAGATTGATTGAATCTCTCCCTAAGAGCCAACTTACAAGAGTTAAAAGGATAGTTAGCAATGAGACACAATGTAGGAGAAGAATAAATGAAATGGCAAATAAGTTTATCACTAGAGGTTACCCGCGTAAATTAGTGGAGAACAAAATTCTGGAGTTAGAGCAACCACCACAAACTGTGCATCAGAGTAAAATAAAAAATTCCAACAAATTAGTATTTGTGTCACAGTATAACCCCCATAGTGAGACCATTAAAAAAGCCATTAACAAAAATTGGCATGTTTTAAGAGATTGCAACACCAAAATAGAGGAGTTTAAGGAACCTCCCCTTATGGCATACAGGAGAGTAAGTAACATCAGGGACCAATTAGTCAGGTCAGATGTGGGTCCTGATAGAGTAATGAAGCAAATGTATATTGGCGATAAAAATAAAGGATGTTTTCCGTGCCTAAATTGCGCCAGCTGCAATTCTATCATTAGGGGAAGAAACTTTTACCATCCACACAGTGGAAAGGAATACCACATCAATGGGTACCACACTTGCAACAGTAGTTATGTTATCTACTTAATCAAGTGTCCGTGCTCCCTGATATATCTGGGGGAGACCACACAATTAGTCAGAGAAAGACTCACACAACATAGGTCCAACATTAGGAGAAAAAACCTAGACGCCCCCTATCTAAACATTTTGTTGAAAAAGGGCATTCAGTTAGCCAACTTAGGTGGCAAATAATAGAGCATGTCAATTTTAGGCATAATGGTATGAATAGAGAGGTACTACTAAAACAACGTGAGATGTGGTGGATACACCACTTTGACACATTGATCCCTAAGGGATTAAACAGGGACTTTGATTTATCCTGTTTTCATTAGGACACTCTGTTCAAAAAGATGTATAAAATTGCTGCAATAGACAATTACACCTAAGGTACATCTGTAACCAAGTTGATTACTTTTTCACTTAAAGGGACATGAAACCCAAATTTTTTCTTTCAGGATTTAGAAAGAGCGTGCAATTTTAAACAACTTTCTAATTTACTTTTATTATCTAATTTGCTTCATTCTCTTGATATACTTTGCTGAAAAGCATATCTAGATAGGCCCTGTAGCTGCTGATTGGTTGCTGCACATAGATGCCTCGTGTGATTGGCTCACCCATGTGCAGTGCTATTTCTTCAACAATAGATATCTAAAGAATGAAGCAAATTAGATAATAGAAGTAAATTGGAATGTTGTTTAAAATTTTATTCTCTACTTGAATCATGAAAGAAAATTTTTGGGTTGAGTGTCCCTTTAACTGCAACCAAGCTCAATAGTTATCCCATGACATCTGATATAATAATATTATTATTTTTTTGAGAAAGTGGTTACTCACTTAGGCAAATTAAAATGAATAAAAATGTTTCTATTTGACGACAAGCATATAGGAGACATGAACCTTTTGCTTTCTTTTTGATCAGTAGTACCCCATTGTTTTTAATGTTATTACCTATATATTGTTTTTAACGGTGAAGGTTTATGACCACTAGGTGGCGACCTCAGGGCCCTGTGAGGTCAGTTTGGCGCCACTGAAAGACTATTTAAGTGTAAAATAGTGACCACATTAATAGCATGACTAAGAGATGACAACCTCAAAACGTTGCTGATTGTTCCAATAAAGTTTTGAAAAGAATATAGTGCTGGTGGCTCTTTGTGATACACATATGGATTTGGAGTAAGGCAGCAGTACTCAGCCTAACCGTGCACTAACAGTGATTACCAGTTTGGTGCTGTGAACCCAACTATTGACATTTTTGTTGCTTATTTTTAAATAACATTGCTCTGATTTTCAGACTCACCAAGCCCCAAGGTTTTATGAGAATACCGTCAGCTACCTTTTCCAGCTTGCTCCTGTTTGTGTAAAGGGTCTTTTCATATGCAAAAGAAGGGGTGGGGGGGGGGGGGGAGTGTCTTATTTCCCACTTGCAGTGGGCTTTCCAGCTGCCTTTTCAACAGAGCTAAACTGGGAGCTTCTAAGTAAGTTTTTAAACAGTTTTAAACTGGATTTTTATATCCATATCTGTGCATCTTATTCTTTATAGTAGTGTCTATTACATGCAGTTATATGAAAATGAGAATATACTGTCCCTTTAACCTCCTGCTAACAGGAAGTGGCAAAGAGCACCACAGCAGAGCTGTATATATAGCTCCTCCCTTCCCTCTACCCCCAGTCATTCGACCGAAGGTTTAGGAAGAGAAAGGAAAAGCTAAAAGGTGCAGAGGTGACTGAAGTTACAAAAAATATAATTTAAATCTGTCTGAAAAATGACAGGGAGGGCTGTGGACTCGTCGTATTGTAGAAGAAATTAATTTATCAGGTAAGCATAAATTTACTTTTCTTCTACAAGATACGAGTCCACGGATTTCATCCTTACTTGTGGGATACAATATCAAAGCTACAGGACACGGATGAAAGGGAGGGACAAGACAGAGACCTAAACAGAAGGCACCACTGCTTGAAGCACTTTTCTCCCAAAAACAGCCTCAGAAGAAGCAAAAGTATCAAATGTGGAAAATTTGGAAAAAGTATGAAGAGACGACCAAGTCGCAGCCTTGCAAATCTGTTCAACAGAAGCATCGTTTTTAAAAGCCCACGTGGAAGCTACAGCCCTAGTAGAATGAGCAGTAATTCTTTCAGGAGGCTGCTGTCCAGCAGTCTCATATGCCAGGCGGATGATACTCTTCAGCCAAAAAGAAAGAGAGGTAGCCATAGCTTTCTGACCCCTACACTTTCCAGAATAAACAATGAATAATGAAGATGATTGACGGAAATCCTTAGTCGCCTGCAAGTAAAACTTCAAGGCACGGACAACGTCCAGGTTATGTAACAGACGCTCCTTCTTAGAAGAAGGATTAGGACACAAGGAAGGAACAACAATTTCCTGATTAATATTCTTATTTGAAACAACCTTAGGAAGGAATCCAGGTTTGGTACACAAAACCACCTTATCAGAATGAAAGATAAGATAAGGTGAATCACTTTGTAATGCTGAAAGCTCAGAAACTCTACGAGCAGAAGAAATAGCAACCAAAAACAAACCTTTCCAAGATAACAATTTAATATCTATGGAATGCATGGGTTCAAACGGAACCCCTTGAAGAACTCTAAGAACTAAATTCAAACTCCAAGGTGGAGTAATTGGTAAATACAGGCTTAATTCTGGTTAGAGCCTGACAAAAAGACTCAACATCTGGAACATCTGCCAAACGTTTGTGTAGCAAAATTGACAAAGCAGAAATCTGTCCCTTTAAGGAACTCGCTGATAATCCTTTCTCCAATCCTTCTTGGAGAAAAGACAGAATCCTGGGAATCCTAACTTTACTCCATGAGTAGCCCTTGGATTCACACCAAAAAAGATATTTACGCCATATCTTATGATAGATCTTTCTAGTAACAGGCTTACGTGCCTGTATCAAAGTATCGATGACCAAATCGGAGAATCCCCGCTTAGATAAAATCAAGCGTTCAATCTCCAAGTAGTCAGCTGCAGAGAATTTAGATTTGGATGTTGGAAAGGACCTTGAATGAGAAGGTCCTGTCTCAATGGAAGTTTCCACGGTGGCAGAGAGGACATGTCCAATAGATCCGCATACCAAGTCCTGCGTGGCCACGCAGGTGCGATTAGACTTACTGAAGCTCTCTCCTGTTTGATCCGAGCAATCATACGTGGAAGGAGAGGAAACGGTGGAAACACATAAGCTAGGCTGAATGACCAAGGCACTGTCAAGGCATCTATCAGTTTGGCCTGAGGATCCCTTGACCTGGATCCGTATCTCGGAAGCTTGGCATTTTGTCGAGATGCCATCAGATCCAATTCCGGTCTGCCCCAATGGAGAATCAGTGAAGCAAACACCTCCGGGTGGAGTTCCCACTCCCCCGGATGAAAAGTCTATCGACTTAGAAAATTCGCTTCCCAGTTCTCTACTCCTGGGATGTAGATTGCCGACAGATAACAAGAGTGGGCCTCCCCCATCGAATTATCTTGGATACTTCTATCATCACCAAGGAACTTCTCGTTCCCCCCTGATGATTGATATAAGCCACAGTCGTGATATTATCCGACTGGAATCTGATGAATTTGGCCGAAGCCAAATGAGGCCACGCCTGAAGCGCATTGAGGATTGCTCTCAATTCCAGAATATTGATTTGAAGGAGAGACTCCACCTGAGCCAATACACCCTGAGCCTTCAGGGAATTCCAGACTGCACCCCAGCCCAGTAGGCTGGCGCCCGTTGTCACTATCACCAACAAGGGTCTGCGGAAACACGTCCCCTGGGACAGATGATACGGCGACAACCACCAAAGAAGAGAGTCTCTGGTCTCTTGATCCAGATTTATCTGAGGAGATATATTTGCATATTCCCTATTCCACTGTCCGAGCATGCACAGCTGCAGTGGTCTGAGATGAAAACGAGCAAACGGAATGATGTCCATTGCCGCTACCATTAATCCAATTACCTCCATACACTGAGCCACTGATGGCCGAGGATTGGACTGAAGGACTCGGCAAGTATTTAGAATTTTTGATTTTCTGATCTCCGTCAGAAATATCTTCATGTCTACAGAGTCTATCAGAGTTCCCAAGAAGGGAACCCTTGTCCGTGGAACTAGTGAACTCTTTTCTAGGTTCACCTTCCATCCGTGAGTTCTCAGAAAGGAAAACAGAATTTATGTTTACCTGATAAATTACTTTCTCCAACGGTGTGTCCGGTCCACGGCGTCATCCTTACTTGTGGGATATTCTCTTCCCCAACAGGAAATGGCAAAGAGCCCAGCAAAGCTGGTCACATGATCCCTCCTAGGCTCCGCCTACCCCAGTCATTCGACCGACGTTAAGGAGGAATATTTGCATAGGAGAAACCATATGGTACCGTGGTGACTGTAGTTAAAGAAAATAAATCATCAGACCTGATTAAAAAAACCAGGGCGGGCCGTGGACCGGACACACCGTTGGAGAAAGTAATTTATCAGGTAAACATAAATTCTGTTTTCTCCAACATAGGTGTGTCCGGTCCACGGCGTCATCCTTACTTGTGGGAACCAATACCAAAGCTTTAGGACACGGATGAAGGGAGGGAGCAAATCAGGTCACCTAAATGGAAGGCACCACGGCTTGCAAAACCTTTCTCCCAAAAATAGCCTCAGAAGAAGCAAAAGTATCAAACTTGTAAAATTTGGTAAAAGTGTGCAGTGAAGACCAAGTCGCTGCCCTACATATCTGATCAACAGAAGCCTCGTTCTTGAAGGCCCATGTGGAAGCCACAGCCCTAGTGGAATGAGCTGTGATTCTTTCGGGAGGCTGCCGTCCGGCAGTCTCGTAAGCCAATCTGATGATGCTTTTAATCCAAAAAGAGAGAGAGGTAGAAGTTGCTTTTTGACCTCTCCTTTTACCGGAATAAACAACAAACAAGGAAGATATTTGTCTAAAATCCTTTGTAGCATCTAAATAGAATTTCAGAGCGCGAACAACATCCAAATTGTGCAACAAACGTTCCTTCTTTGAAACTGGTTTCGGACACAGAGAAGGTACGATAATCTCCTGGTTAATGTTTTTGTTAGAAACAACTTTTGGAAGAAAACCAGGTTTAGTACGTAAAACCACCTTATCTGCATGGAACACCAGATAAGGAGGAGAACACTGCAGAGCAGATAATTCTGAAACTCTTCTAGCAGAAGAAATTGCAACTAAAAACAAAACTTTCCAAGATAATAACTTAATATCAACGGAATGCAAGGGTTCAAACGGAACCCCCTGAAGAACTGAAAGAACTAAATTGAGACTCCAAGGAGGAGTCAAAGGTTTGTAAACAGGCTTAATTCTAACCAGAGCCTGAACAAAGGCTTGAACATCTGGCACAGCGGCCAGCTTTTGTGAAGTAACACAGACAAGGCAGAAATCTGTCCCTTCAGGGAACTTGCAGATAATCCTTTTTCCAGTCCTTCTTGAAGGAAGGATATAATCCTAGGAATCTTAACCTTGTCCCAAGGGAATCCTTTAGATTCACACCAACAGATATATTTTTTCCAAATTTTGTGGTAAATCTTTCTAGTTACAGGCTTTCTGGCCTGAACAAGAGTATCGATAACAGAATCTGAGAACCCTCGCTTCGATAAGATCAAGCGTTCAATCTCCAAGCAGTCAGCTGGAGTGAAACCAGATTCGGATGTTCGAACGGACCCTGAACAAGAAGGTCTCGTCTCAAAGGTAGCTTCCAAGGTGGAGCCGATGACATATTCACCAGATCTGCATACCAAGTCCTGCGTGGCCACGCAGGAGCTATCAAGATCACCGACGCCCTCTCCTGATTGATCCTGGCTACCAGCCTGGGGATGAGAGGAAACGGCGGGAACACATAAGCTAGTTTGAAGGTCCAAGGTGCTACTAGTGCATCCACTAGAGCCGCCTTGGGATCCCTGGATCTGGACCCGTAGCAAGGAACTTTGAAGTTCTGACGAGAGGCCATCAGATCCATGTCTGGAATGCCCCACAGCTGAGTGACTTGGGCAAAGATTTCCGGATGGAGTTCCCACTCCCCCGGATGCAATGTCTGACGACTCAGAAAATCCGCTTCCCAATTTTCCACTCCTGGGATGTGGATAGCAGACAGGTGGCAGGAGTGAGACTCCGCCCATAGAATGATTTTGGTCACTTCTTCCATCGCCAGGGAACTCCTTGTTCCCCCCTGATGGTTGATGTACGCAACAGTTGTCATGTTGTCTGATTGAAACCGTATGAACTTGGCCCTCGCTAGCTGAGGCCAAGCCTTGAGAGCATTAAATATCGCTCTCAGTTCCAGAATATTTATCGGTAGAAGAGATTCTTCCCGAGACCAAAGACCCTGAGTTTTCAGGGATCCCCAGACCGCGCCCCAGCCCATCAGACTGGCGTCGGTCGTGACAATGACCCACTCTGGTCTGCGGAATGTCATCCCTCGTGACAGGTTGTCCAGGGACAGCCACCAACGGAGTGAGTCTCTGGTCCTCTGATTTACTTGTATCTTCGGAGACAAGTCTGTATAGTCCCCATTCCACTGACTGAGCATGCACAGTTGTAATGGTCTTAGATGAATGCGTGCAAAAGGAACTATGTCCATTGCCGCTACCATCAACCCGATCACTTCCATGCACTGAGCTATGGAAGGAAGAGGAACGGAATGAAGTATCCGACAAGAGTCTAGAAGTTTTGTTTTTCTGGCCTCTGTCAGAAAAATCCTCATTTCTAAGGAGTCTATTATTGTTCCCAAGAAGGGAACCCTTGTTGACGGAGATAGAGAACTCTTTCCCACGTTCACTTTCCATCCGTGAGATCTGAGAAAGGCCAGGACAATGTCCGTGTGAGCCTTTGCTTGAGGAAGGGACGACGCTTGAATCAGAATGTCGTCCAAGTAAGGTACTACAGCAATGCCCCTTGGTCTTAGCACAGCTAGAAGGGACCCTAGTACCTTTGTGAAAATCCTTGGAGCAGTGGCTAATCCGAAAGGAAGCGCCACGAACTGGTAATGTTTGTCCAGGAATGCGAACCTCAGGAACCGATGATGTTCCTTGTGGATAGGAATATGTAGATACGCATCCTTTAAATCCACCGTGGTCATGAATTGACCGTCCTGGATGGAAGGAAGAATAGTTCGAATGGTTTCCATCTTGAACGATGGAACCTTGAGAAACTTGTTTAAAATCTTGAGATCTAAGATTGGTCTGAACGTTCCCTCTTTTTTGGGAACTATAAACAGATTGGAGTAGAACCCCATCCCTTGTTCTCTTAATGGAACAGGATGAATCACTCCCATTTTTAACAGGTCTTCTACACAATGTAAGAATGCCTGTCTTTTTATGTGGTCTGAAGACAACTGAGACCTGTGGAACCTCCCCCTTGGGGGAAGTCCCTTGAATTCCAGAAGATAACCTTGGGAGACTATTTCTAGCGCCCAAGGATCCAGAACATCTCTTGCCCAAGCCTGAGCGAAGAGAGAGAGTCTGCCCCCCACCAGATCCGGTCCCGGATCGGGGGCCAACATTTCATGCTGTCTTGGTAGCAGTGGCAGGTTTCTTGGCCTGCTTTCCCTTGTTCCAGCCTTGCATTGGTCTCCAAGCTGGCTTGGCTTGAGAAGTATTACCCTCTTGCTTAGAGGACGTAGCACTTTGGGCTGGTCCGTTTCTACGAAAGGGACGAAAATTAGGTTTATTTTTTGCCTTGAAAGGCCGATCCTGAGGAAGGGCGTGGCCCTTACCCCCAGTGATATCAGAGATAATCTCTTTCAAGTCAGGGCCAAACAGCGTTTTCCCCTTGAAAGGAATGTTAAGTAGCTTGTTCTTGGAAGACGCATCAGCCGACCAAGATTTCAACCAAAGCGCTCTGCGCGCCACAATAGCAAACCCAGAATTCTTAGCCGCTAACCTAGCCAATTGCAAAGTGGCATCTAGGGTGAAAGAATTAGCCAATTTGAGAGCATTGATTCTGTCCATAATCTCCTCATAAGGAGGAGAATCACTACCGACCGCCTTTATCAGCTCATCGAACCAGAAACATGCGGCTGTAGCGACAGGGACAATGCATGAAATTGGTTGTAGAAGGTAACCCTGCTGAACAAACATCTTTTTAAGCAAACCTTCTAATTTTTTATCCATAGGATCTTTGAAAGCACAACTATCCTCTATGGGTATAGTGGTGCGTTTATTTAAAGTGGAAACCGCTCCCTCGACCTTGGGGACTGTCTGCCATAAGTCCTTTCTAGGGTCGACCATAGGAAACAATTTTTTAAATATGGGGGGAGGGACGAAAGGAATACCGGGCCTTTCCCATTCTTTATTAACAATGTCCGCCACCCGCTTGGGTATAGGAAAAGCTTCTGGGAGCCCCGGCACCTCTAGGAACTTGTCCATTTTACATAGTTTCTCTGGGATGACCAACTTGTCACAATCATCCAGAGTGGATAATACCTCCTTAAGCAGAATGCGGAGATGTTCCAACTTAAATTTAAATGCAATCACATCAGGGTCAGCTTGTTGAGAAATGTTCCCTGAATCAGTAATTTCTCCCTCAGACAAAACCTCCCTGGCCCCATCAGACTGGGTTAGGGGCCCTTCAGAAATATTATTATCAGCGTCGTCATGCTCTTCAGTATCTAAAACAGAGCAGTCGCGCTTACGCTGATAAGTGTTCATTTTGGCTAAAATGTTTTTGACAGAATTATCCATTACAGCCGTTAATTGTTGCATAGTAAGGAGTATTGGCGCGCTAGATGTACTAGGGGCCTCCTGAGTGGGCAAGACTCGTGTAGACGAAGGAGGGAATGATGCAGTACCATGCTTACTCCCCTCACTTGAGGAATCATCTTGGGCATCATTGTCACATAAATCACATTTATTTAAATGAATAGGAATTCTGGCTTCCCCACATTCAGAACACAGTCTATCTGGTAGTTCAGACATGTTAAACAGGCATAAACTTGATAACAAAGTACAAAAAACGTTTTAAAATAAAACCGTTACTGTCACTTTAAATTTTAAACTGAACACACTTTATTACTGCAATTGCGAAAAAACATGAAGGAATTGTTCAAAATTCACCAAATTTTCACCACAGTGTCTTAAAGCCTTAAAAGTATTGCACACCAAATTTGGAAGCTTTAACCCTTAAAATAACGGAACCGGAGCCGTTTTGAACTTTAACCCCTTTACAGTCCCTGGTATCTGCTTTGCTGAGACCCAACCAAGCCCCAAGGGGAATACGATACCAAATGACGCCTTCAGAAAGTCTTTTCTAAGTATCAGAGCTCCTCTCACATGCGACTGCATGCCATGCCTCTCAAAAACAAGTGCGCAACACCGGCGCGAAAATGAGGCTCTGCCTATGCTTTGGGAAAGCCCCTAAAGAATAAGGTGTCTAAAACAGTGCCTGCCGATATGATTATATCAAAATACCCAGATAAAATGATTCCTCAAGGCTAAATATGTGTTAATAATGAATCGATTTAGCCCAGAAAAAGTCTACAGTCTTAATAAGCCCTTTTTGAAGCCCTTATTTACGATCGTAATAAACATGGCTTACCGGATCCCATAGGGAAAATGACAGCTTCCAGCATTACATCGTCTTGTTAGAATGTGTCATACCTCAAGCAGCAAGAGACTGCTCACTGTTCCCCCAACTGAAGTTAATTGCTCTCAACAGTCCTGTGTGGAACAGCCATGGATTTTAGTGACGGTTGCTAAAATCATTTTCCTCATACAAACAGAAATCTTCATCTCTTTTCTGTTTCTGAGTAAATAGTACATACCAGCACTATTTCAAAATAACAAACTCTTGATTGAATAATAAAAACTACAGTTAAACACTAAAAAACTCTAAGCCATCTCCGTGGAGATGTTGCCTGTACAACGGCAAAGAGAATGACTGGGGTAGGCGGAGCCTAGGAGGGATCATGTGACCAGCTTTGCTGGGCTCTTTGCCATTTCCTGTTGGGGAAGAGAATATCCCACAAGTAAGGATGACGCCGTGGACCGGACACACCTATGTTGGAGAAAACACTGTGTCTGTATGAGATTTCATTAGATGATAAGTCGACGCTTGAATCAAAATATTGTCCAGATAAGGCGCCACTGCTATGCCCCGCGGTCTGAGAACCGCCAGAAGGGACCCTAGAACCTTTGTGAAGATCCTGGGTGCTGTGGCCAATCCGAAGGAACCTTAGGAACTGATGATGATCCTTGTGGATAGGAATATGAAGGTATGCATCCTTCAAGTCCAGGGTAGTCATATATTGACCCTCCTGGATCATTGGTAAAATTGTTAGGATGGTCTCCATCTTGAAGGATGGAACTCTGAGAAACTTGTTTAGACTCTTGAGGTCTAAAATAGTTCTGAACATTCCCTCTTTTTTGGGAACTACGAAAAGATTTGAGTAAAATCCCTGTCCCTGTTCTAATCTTGGAACAGGACGAATTACTCCCATAGTAGAGAGGTCTCTTACACAGCGTAAGAACACCTCTCTTTATATCTGGTTTACAGAAAATTGAGAAAGAAGAAATCTCAGAAGAAATTTTTGAATTCCAGTTGATACCCATTGGTCATGATTTCCAGTGCCCAGGGGTCCTGAACATCTCTTACCCAAGCCTGGGTAAAGAAAGAAAGTCTGCCCCTACTAGATCCGGACCCAGATCGGGGGCCGCCCCTTCATGCTGTCTTTGTAGCAGCAGCGGGCTTCTTGGGTTATTTACCTTTGTGCCAAGCCTGGTTGGGTCTCCAGACGGACTTGGATTGAGCAAAATTCCCGTCCTGCTTTGTGGAGGAAGAGGAAGCAGAGGGTAATCTTTTAAAATTTCGAAAGGAACGAAAGTTACTTTGTTTACCCCTCATCTTAACAGACTTATCCTAAGGTAGGGCGTGACCTTTACCTCCAGTAATGTCAGAAATGATTTCCTTCAACTCAGGCCCGAATAGGGTCTTACCCTTGATAGGAATAGCTATAGATTTGGATGACACATCAGCAGACCATGATTTTAACCATAACGCTCTATGCGCTAAAATGGCAAATCCTGCATTTTTCGCCGCTAACTTACGCCTAGATTTAGAGTTCTGCGGCCAAAGGGGTGCGTTAGCTACGCGTGCTTTTTTTCCCACGCACCTTTTAAATACGGCTGGTATTTAGAGTTCACAGAATGGCTGGGTTTTCAGTGCGTTAGGCTCCAAAAAGGGAGCGTAGAGCATAATTTAACGCCACTGCAACTCTCGATACCAGCGTGCTTACGGACGCGGCCAGCTTAAAAAACGTGCTCGTGCACGATTCCCCCATAGAAAACAATGGGGCTGTTTGAGCTGGAAAAAAAACTAACACTTGCAAAAATGCAGCGTTCAGCTCCTAACGCAGCCCCATTGTTTTCTATGGGGAAACACTTCCTACGTCTGCACCTAACACCCTAACATGTACCCCGAGTCTAAACACCCCTAACCTTACACTTATTAACCTCTAATCTGCCGCCCCCGCTATCGCTGACACCTGCATATTTTTTTTAACCCCTAATCTGCCACTCCGTAATCTGCCGCTACTTACATTATCTCTATGTACCCCTAATCTGCTGCCCCTAACACCGCCGACCCCTATATTATATTAATTAACCCCTAATCTGCCCGCCACAACGTCGCCGCCAGCAACCTACAATAATTAACCCCTAATCTGCCGACCGCAAAGCGCCGCCACCTACGTTATCCTTATGTACCCCTAATCTGCTGCCCCTAACACCGCCGACCCCTATATTATATTTATTAACCCCTAATCTGCCCCCCTCAACGTCGCCTCCACCTGGCTACACTTATTAACCCCTAATCTGCCAAGCGGATCGCACCGCTACTATAATAAAGTTATTAACCCCTAATCCGCCTCACTCCCGCCTCAATAACAATATAATAAATAGTATTAACCCCTAATCTGCCCTCCCTAACATCGCCGACACCTAACTTCAATTATTAACCCCTAATCTGCCGACCGAATCTCGCCGCTACTGTAATAAATGGATTAACCCCTAAAGCTAAGTCTAACCCTAACGCTAACACCCCCCTAAGTTAAATATAATTTAAATCTAACGAAATAAATTAACTCTTATTAAATAAATGATTCCTATGTAAAGCTAAATACTTACCTGTAAAATAAACCCTAATATAGCTACAATATAAATTATAATTATATTATGGCTATTTTAGGATTTATATTTATTTTACAGTTAACTTTGTATTTATTTTAACCAGGTACAATAGCTATTAAATAGTTAAGAACTATTTAATAGCTAAAATAGTTAAAATAATTACAAAATTACCTGTAAAATAAATCCTAACCTAAGTTACAATTAAGCCTAACACTACACGATAAATAAATTAATTAAATAAAATACCTACAATTATCTACAATTAAACCTAACACTACACTATCAATAAATTAATTAAATACAATATCTACAAATAAATACAATGAAATAAACTAACTAAAGTACAAAAAATAAAAAAGAACTAAGTTACAAAAAATAAAAAAATATTTACAAACATTAGAAAAATATTACAACAATTTTAAACTAATTACACCTACTCTAAGCCCCCTAATAAAATAACAAAGCCCCCCAAAATAAAAAAATGCCCTACCCTATTCTAAATTTAAAAAGTTCAAAGCTCTTTTACCTTACCAGCCCTGAACAGGGCCCTTTGCGGGGCATGCCCCAAAGAATTCAGCTCTTTTGCTTGTAAAAAAAACACATACAATACCCCCCCAACATTACAACCCACCACCCACATACCCCTAATCTAACCCAAACCCCCCTTAAATAAACCTAACACTAAGCCCCTGAAGATCTTCCTACCTTATCTTCACCATACCAGGTTCACCGATCCGTCCTCGGAAGTCTTGATCCAAGCCTCGGAAGTGTTGATCCAAGCCCAAGCGGGGGGCTGAAGAGTGACGTCCATCCTCGGGCTGAAGTCTGGATCCAAGCGGCGGCTGAAGAACTCCATCATCGGGCTGAAGTCGGAAGTCCTTCATCGGGATGAAGTCTTCTATCAAGCCGCATCTTCAATCTTCTTTCTTCTGGAGCGGAGCGGAGCCATCTTCTTTCCAACCGACGCGGATCCAACCTCTTCAACCGACGCCTACTCGCCGAATGACGGTTCCTTTAAATGACGTCATCCAAGATGGCGTCCCTCGAATTCCGATTGGCTGATAGGATTCTATCAGCCAATCGGAATTAAGGTAGGAATATTCTGATTGGCTGATGGAATCAGCCAATCAGAATCAAGTTCAATCCGATTGGCTGATCCAATCAGCCAATCAGATTGAGCTCGCATTCTATTGGCTGTTCCGATCAGCCAATAGAATGTGAGCTCAATCTGATTGGCTTTGCGGTCGGCAGATTAGGGGTTAATTATTGTAGGTAGCTGGCGGCGACGTTGTGGGGGGCAGGTTAGGGGTTAATAAATATAATATAGGGGTCGGCGGTGTTAGGGGCAGAAGATTAGGGGTACATAAGTATAACGTAGGTGGCGGTCGGCAGATTAGGGGTTAAAAAAAATTAATCGAGTGGCGGCGATGTGGGGGGACCTCGGTTTAGGGATACATAAGTAGTTTATGGGTGTTAGTGTACTTTAGAGCACAGTAGTTAAGAGCTTTATAAACCGGCGTTAGCCCAGAAAGCTCTTAACTACTGACTTTTTTCTGCGGCTGGAGTTTTGTCGTTAGATTTCTAACGCTCACTTCAGACACGACTCTAAATACCGGCGTTAGAAAGATCCTATTGAAAAGATAGGATACGCAAATGACGTAAGGGGATCTGCGGTATGGAAAAGTCGCGGCTGGAAAGTGAGCATTAGACCCTTTAATGACTGACTCTAAATACCGGCGGTAGCCCAAAACCAGCGTTAGGAGCCTCTAACGCTGGTTTTGATGGCTACCGCCCAACTCTAAATCTAGGCCTTAGCAATTTGAAAGGCGGCATCTGTAATAAAAGAATTAGCTAGCTTGAGAGCCATAATTCTATCTAAAATGTCCTCTAAAGGGGTCCCAACCTTCAGAGACTCTTCTAGAGCATGAAACCAAAAAGTTGCTGCAGTAGTAACTGGAACAATGCAAGCTGTTGGTTGTAAAAGGAAACCCTGATGAATAAATAATTTATTTAGAAGACCCTCTAACTTCTTATCCATAGGGTCTTTGAAAGCACAACTGTCTTCAATAGGTATAGTTGTACGCTTAGCCAGGGTAGAAATAGCTCCCACCACCTTAGGGACCGAGCCAAGAATCCCGAATGGTGTCTGATATGGGATACATTTTCTTGAAATTAGGAGGAGAGAACGTTATACCCGGTCTGTCCCATTCCTTTTTTATAATTTCCGAAATTCTTTTAGGAACCGGAAAAATATCAGTGTAAGTAGGTACCTCTAGATATTTGTCCATCTTACACAATTTCTCTGGAGGAATTACAATAGGGTCACAATCATCCAGAGTCACTAAAACCTCCCGAAGTCACAGGCGGAGGTGTTCAAGCTTAAATTTAAAGGACATGACGTCCGAATCTGTCTGAGGTAACATACTTCCTGGGTCTGAAAGTTCTCCCTCAGACAACAATTCCCTGACCCCCAACTCAGAGTCCTGTGAGGGTACATCGGAAATAGCCAATAAAGCATCAGAGGATTCAGTATTCACATTAATACCTGACCTACTGCGTTTACCCTGTAACACTGGTAACTTAGATAACACCTTTATAAGGGTAGTTGACATAACTGCAGCCATATCCTGCAGAGTAAAAGAATTAGACGCACTTGAGGTACTTGGCGTCGCTTGTGTGGGCGTTAAAGGTTGTGACACTTGGGGAAAATTAGATGGCATATCCTGATTCTCTTCAGATTGAGAATCATCCTTAGGCACACTTTCTTTACTTAAAATATTCTTTTTACATTGTAAGGCCCATTCAGTACAAGAGGTTCACAAAGGTACAATAGAACAATTAGTTTCCTCAATGTCAGACATGTTGAACAGACTAGAAATAACCACAATAGTCGTAAAGCACCTTATTTATTGATTTAAACAACTTTTTAGAAAAATGTGTACTGCACCTTTAAGAAATAAAAAGCGCACAATTTTTTTCACAAACTGCCTAAAACGTTAAAAAATGCTACACAATTAAATATAAAGATTCAATTGGCCCAAAAATGATTGCACCCTATAAGTAAAAGGTGAAATTACATTTTAACCAAAAAAATATATCTTAACAGAAAAAAAGACCCCGCCTACCCGCCCCCAGGGTACTGCAAAATGACTTGACAACGATCCGGTGAACAGATCACAAGTTTAGTCCCCACCGGAGCTAATGCCTGCTGCCTTCTCAGTCAGAGTAAACTGCGCGTCTGAGCGTGCGAAATAGGCCCCGTCCATAATGGACGTCGTCCTAACAGTCTGATTAACCGCATGGGAAGCGGTTTGAAAATAAGCCATGTGGTCCCCTTATAATCCTTCAATAAAACTTGCAGCCCTACTGACCTTTGTTGAATAAAATATAAAATGTCATGCTGCCTCTCCCAGTGTCGAGCCCCATACAGTGTCAAAGCCATATGTCAAAGCAATATGTATAAACATAGGATTTTCAGTAACACCCTCAGTGTACAGGTCTACTGCTTACCCCTTCCCTTGCAGGGAAAAAATGTTAGCCACCTCTAATATACCAAGTTTCCTCAGAATAAAAGACTGAACATACCTCAATGCTGCTTGTAGCATGACACCGTTCTCCACACTGAAGATTTCTCTTGCACTACCTTCAGAAGCTCTGTGGGAACCAACATGGATCTTAGTTACATCTGCTAAGATCATCAACCTCAGGGCAGAAATCTTCTTCATTCCATATCTCCCTGAGGAAAATAGTACTCACCGGTACCATTTAAAATAAAAAACTTCTTGATTGAAGAATCTAAAACTAACACCTCACTTTACCTCTTCCTATTACTAACACAGGCAAAGAGAATGACTGGGGGTGGAGGGAAGGGAGGAGCTATATATACAGCTCTGCTGTGGTGCTCTTTGCCACTTCCTGTTAGCAGGAGGTTAATATCCCACAGGTAAGGATGAAATCCGTGGACTCGTCGTATCTTGTAGAAGAAAAAGAAATAGTAATTAAATTCACAGTTTAAATGGTAATAGTGGACGAGCATAAAACGTAATCATTGTGAACAAAAAACTGAAAATAAAAAACAAATGAACTGTTTTATCACAGTTAGGAATTTCAGGGCTAGGGGAGGGGTATAAATGTAGCTCCATGCAATGCAGTAAAAAACATAATTTATGCTTACCTGATAAATTTATTTCTCTTGTAGTGTATCCAGTCCACGGATCATCCATTACTTGTGGGATATTCTCCTTCCCAACAGGAAGTTGCAAGAGGATCACCCACAGCAGAGCTGCTATACAGCTCCTCCCCTCACTGCCATATCCAGTCATTCGACTGAAACAAGCCGAGAAAGGAGAAACCATAGGGTGCAGTGGTGACTGTAGTTTAATTAAAATTTAGACCTGCCTGAAAAGGACAGGGCGGACCATGGACTGGATACACTACAAGAGAAATAAATTTATCAGGTAAGCATAAATTATGTTTTCTCTTGTTAAGTGTATCCAGTCCACGGATCATCCATTACTTGTGGGATACCAATACCAAAGCTAAAGTACACGGATGATGGGAGGGACAAGGCAGTAACTTAAACGGAAGGAACCACTGCCTGTAGAACCTTTCTCCCAAAAACAGCCTCCGAAGAAGCAAAAGTATAAAATTTGTAAAATTTGGAAAAAGTATGAAGGGAAGACCAAGTTGCAGCCTTGCAAATCTGTTCAACAGAGGCCTCATTTTTAAAGGCCCAGGTGGAAGCCACAGCTCTAGTAGAATGAGCTGTAATCCTTTCAGGAGGCTGCTGTCCAGCAGTCTCATAGGCTAAACGGATTATACTCCGAAGCCAAAAAGAAAGAGAGGTTGCCGAGGCCTTCTGACCTCTCATCTGTCCAGAGTAAACAACAAACAGGTTAGATGTTTGGCGAAAAACTTTAGTAGCCTGTAAGTAAAACTTCAAGGCACGGACTACGTCTAGATTATGCAAAAGACGTTCCTTCTTTGAAGAAGGATTAGGACATAATGATGGAACAACAATCTCTTGATTGATATTCTTGTTAGAAACCACCTTAGGTAAAAACCCAGGTTTTGTATGCAGAACAACTTTATCTGAATGAAAAATCAGATAAGGAGAATCACAATGTAAGGCAGATAACTCCGAGACTCTTCGAGCCGAGGAAATAGCCATCATTCAATAGAATGAAGGGGTTCAAACGGAACCCCTTGAAGAACTTTAAGAACCAAGTTTAAGCTCCATGGAGGAGCAACAGGTTTAAACACAGGCTTAATTCTAACTAAAGCCTGACAAAATGGCTGAACGTCTGGAACTTCTGCCAGACGCTTGTGTAAAAGAATAGACAGAGCAGATATCTGTCCCTTTAAAGAACTAGCTGATAATCCTTTGTCCAAACCCTCTTGGAGGAAGGACAATATCCTAGGAATCCTAACTCTACTCCATGAGTAATTCTTGGATTCACACCAATGAAGATATTTACGCCATATCTTGTGGTAAATTTTCCTGGTGACAGGCTTTCGTGCCTTTATTAAGGTATCAATTACTGACTCGGTGAAGCCACGCTTTGATAGGATCAAGCGTTCAATCTCCATGCAGTCAGTCTCAGAGAAAGTAGATTCGGATGATTGAAAGGACCTTGTATTAAAAGGTCTTGTCTCAGAGGCAGAGTCCATGGTGGAAAGGATGACATGTCCACTAGGTCTGCATACCAGGTCCTGCGTGGCCATGCAGGCGCTATCAATATCACTGATGCTCTTTCCTGTTTGATTTTGGCAATCAGACGAGGGAGCAGAGGAAACGGTGGAAACACATAAGCCAGGTTGAAGAACCAAGGCGCTGCTAGAGCATCTATCAGTGCCGCTTCTGGGTCCCTGGACCTGGATCCGTAACAAGGAAGCTTGGCGTTCTGGCGAGAAGCCATGAGATCCAATTCTGGTTTGCCCCAACGGAGAACCAAATGAGCAAACACCTCCGGATGGAGTTCCCATTCCCCCGGATGAAAAGTCTGACGACTTAGAAAATCCGCCTCCCAGTTCTCTACACCTGGGATATGGATCGCTGACAGGTGGCAAGAGTGAGCCCAGCGAATTATCTTGGAGACTTCTGACATCGCTAGGGAACTCCTGGTTCCCCCTTGATGGTTGATGTATGCCACAGTCGTGATGTTGTCTGACTGAAATCTGATGAACCTCAGTGTTGCTAGCTGAGGCCAAGCCAGAAGAGCATTGAATATTGCTCTTAACTCCAGAATATTTATTGGGAGGAGTTTCTCCTCCTGAGTCCATGAACCCTGAGCCTTCAGGGAGTTCCAGACTGCACCCCAACCTAGAAGGCTGGCATCTGTTGTTACAATTGTCCAATCTGGTCTGCGAAAGGTCATACCCTTGGACAGAGGGGCCCGAGATAACCACCAGAGAAGAGAATCTCTGGTTTCCTGATCCAGATTTAGTAGAGGGGACAAATCTGTGTAATCCCCATTCCACTGACTGAGCATGCATAATTGCAGCGGTCTGAGATGCAGGTGCGCGAATGGCACTATGTCCATCGCCGCTACCATTAAGCCGATTACTTCCATGCACTGAGCCACCATGGGGCGCGGAATGGAGTGAAGAACACGGCAAGCATTTAGAAGTTTTGATAACCTGGACTCCGTCAGGTAAATTTTCATTTCTACAGAATCTATTAGAGTCCCTAGGAAGGAAACCCTCGTGAGAGGAGATAGAGAACTCTTTTCTTCGTTCACTTTCCACCCATGCAACCTCAGGAATGCCAGAACTATCTCTGTATGAGATTTGGCAATTTGAAAGCTTGACGCCTGTATCAGGATATCGTCCAGGTAAGGAGCCACCGCTATGCCTCGCGGTCTTAGGACCGCCAGAAGTGAGCCCAGATCCTTTGTAAAAATTCTTGGGGCTGTAGCCAACCCGAATGGAAGAGCTACAAATTGGTAATGCCTGTCTAAAAAGGCAAACCTCAGGAACTGATGATGATTCTTGTGAATCGGAATGTGAAGGTAGGCATCCTTTAAGTCCACTGTGGTCATGTACTGACCCTCTTGGATCATGGGTAAAATGGTTCGAATAGTTTCCATCTTGAATGACGGAACTCTGAGGAATTTGTTTAGGATCTTTAAATCCAAAATTGGTCTGAAGGTTCCCTCTTTTTTGGGAACCACAAACAGATTTGAATAAAACCCCTGTCCTTGTTCCGTCCGTGGAACTGGATGGATCACTCCCATTACAAGGAGATCTTGTACGCAGCTTAGGAATGCCTCTTTCTTTATCTGGTTTGCAGATAATCTTGAAAGGTGAAATCTCCCTTGTGGAGGAGAAGCTTTGAAGTCCAGAAGATATCCCTGAGATATGATCTCCAACGCCCAGGGATCCTGAACATCTCTTGCCCACGCCTGGGCGAAGAGAGAGAGTCTGCCCCCTACTAGATCCGTTGTCGGATAGGGGGCCGCTCCTTCATGCTGTCTTAGAGGCAGCAGCAGGCTTTCTGGCCTGCTTGCCCTTGTTCCAGGACTGGTTAGGATTCCAGGCCTGCTTGGATTTGAGCAAAAGTTCCCTCTTGTTTTGAAGCAGAGGAAGCTGATGCTGCACCTGCCTTGAAATTTCGAAAGGCACGAAAATTAGACTGTTTGGCCTTTGATTTGGCCCTGTCCTGAGGAAGGGTATGACCCTTACCTCCAGTAATGTCAGCAATAATTTCTTTCAAACCAGGCCCGAATAAGGTCTGCCCCTTGAAAGGAATGTTGAGTAATTTAGACTTTGAAGTCACATCAGCTGACCAGGATTTGAGCCATAGCGCCCTACGCGCCTGGATGGCGAATCCGGAATTCTTAGACGTTAGTTTAGTCAAATGAACAATGGCATCAGAAACAAATGAGTTAGCTAGCTTAAGAGTTCTAAGCTTGTCAACAATTTCAGTCAATGGAGCTGTATGGATGGCCTCTTCCAGGGCCTCAAACCAGAATGCCGCCGCAGCAGTGACAGGGGCTTTAAAATAAAACCTTGCTGAATAAACATTTTCTTAAGGTAACCCTCTAATTTTTTATCCATTGGATCTGAAAAAGCACAACTGTCCTCAACCGGGATAGTGGTACGCTTTGCTAAAGTAGAAACTGCTCCCTCCACCTTAGGGACAGTCTGCCATAAGTCCCGTGTAGTGGCATCTATTGGAAACATTTTTCTAAATATAGGAGGTGGGGAAAAGGGCACACCAGGCCTATCCCACTCCTTACTAATAATTTCTGTAAGCCTTTTAGGTATTGGAAAAACATCAGTACTCACCGGCACTGCATAGTATTTATCCAGCCTACACCATTTCTCTGGCACTACAATTGTGTCACAGTCATTCAGAGCAGCTAATACCTCCCCAAGCAATACACGGAGGTTCTCAAGCTTAAATTTAAAATTAGAAATCTCTGAATCAGGTCTCCCTGATTCAGAGACGTCACCCACAGACTGAAGCTCTCCGTCCTCAGGTTCTGCATATTGTGACGCAGTATCAGACATGGCTCTTACAGTATCTACGCGCTCTGTATCTCGTCTAACCCCAGAGCTATCGCGCTTGCCTCTCAATTCAGGCAATCTGGATAATACCTCTGACAGGGTATTATTTATGATTGCAGCCATGTCCTGCAAAGTAATCGCTATGGACGTCCCTGATGTACTTGGCGCCATATTAGCGTGCGTCCCTTGAGCGGGAGGCGAAGGGTCCGACACATGGGGAGAGTTAGTCGGCATAACTTCCCCCTCGACAGACCCCTCTGGTGACAATTCTTTTATAGATAAAGACTGATCTTTACTGTTTAAGGTGAAATCAATACATTTAGTACACATTCTCCTATGGGGCTCCACCATGGCTTTTAAACATAATGAACAAGTATCCTCTGTTTCAGACATGTTTGTACAGACTAGCAATGAGACTAGCAAGCTTGGAAAACACTTTAAAGCAAGTTAACAAGCAATATAAAAAAAGGTTACTGTGCCTTTAAGAGAAACAAATTTTGACAAAATTTGAAATAACAGTGAAAAAAGGCAGTTACACTGACAACATTTTTACAGTGTATGTAACAAGTCAGCAGAGCATTGCACCCACTTGCAAATGGATGATTAACCCCTTAATAACAAAACCAGAATAATAAATGACAAAAACGTTTTTTAAACACAGGCACAACAACTGCCACAGTCTACTGTGATTGTTACCCTCCTCAAACACGACTTTGAAGCCTTTTGAGCCCTTCAGAGATGTCATGGATCATGCAGGAGGAAGCTGAATGTCAGTATTTTTAGCTACACAGAAAAGCACTAAAATAGGCCCTTCCCACTCATATTGCAACAGTGGAAAGCCTCTGTTTCTAGGCAAAAATCAAACCAGCCATGTGGGAAAAAACTAGGCCCCAATAAGTTTTGTCACCAAACATATATAAAAACGATTAAACATGCCAGCAAACGTTTTATATTACACTTTTATAAGAGTATGTATCTCTATTAATAAGCCTGATACCAGTCGCTATCACTGCATTTAAGGCTTTACTTACATTAATCCGGTATCAGCAGCATTTTCTAGCAAATTCCATCCCTAGAAAAATATTAACTGCACATACCTTATTGCAGGAAAACCTGCACGCCATTCCCTCTCTGAAGTTACCTCACTCCTCAGAATATGTGAGAACAGCAATAGATCTTAGTTACTTCTGCTAAGATCATAGAAATCACAGGCAGATTCTTCTGCTAATGCTGCCTGAGATGAAACAGTACACTCCGGTACCATTTAAAAATAACAAACTTTTGATTGAAGTTAAAAAACTAACTATAATACACCACTCTCCTCTTACTACGTCCATCTTTGTTGAGAGTTGCAAGAGAATGACTGGATATGGCAGTGAGGGGAGAAGCTATATAGCAGCTCTGCTGTGGGTGATCCTCTTGCAACTTCCTGTTGGGAAGAAGAATATCCCACAAGTAATGGATGATCCGTGGACTGGATACACTTAACAAGAGAAAAGTTGTTGCATTTTAACATTAAGGAAACTTACGCCTAGATTTAGAGTTTTGCGGCTGAAGGGAGTGCGTGGTATTTAGAGTTCTCTGAAGGGCTGCATTAGGCTCCAAAAAGGGAGCGTTGATCCTAATTTACCGCCACTTCAACTCTCAATACCAGCGTTGCTTACGGTAGCGGCTAGCTGGAAAAACGTGCTCGTGCACGATTCCCCCATAGGAAACAATGGGGCAGTTTGGGCTGAAAAAAAAACCTGCAAAAAAACGGCGTTCAGCTCCTAACGCAGCCCCATTGTTTCCTATGGGGAAACAGTTTCTAAGTCTGCACCTAACACCCTAACATGAACCCCCGAGTCTAAACACCCCTAACCTTACACTTATTAACCCCTAATCTGCCGCCCCCGCTATCGCTGACACCTGCATTACACAATTATCCCCTAATCTGCCGCTCCGGACACCGCCGCAACCTACATTATCCCTATGTACCCCTAATCTGCTGCCCCTAACATCGCCGACACCTACATAATATTTATTAACCCCTAATCTGCCCCCCCAACGTCACAGCTACCTAACTACACTTATTAACCCCTAATCTGCTGACCGGACCTCGCCGCTACTATAATAAATGTATTAACCCCTAAACCAAAATCTAACCCTAACCCTAACACCCCCCTAAGTTAAATGCAATTTTAATCTAACAAAAGAAATTAAATCTTATTATCTAAAGTATTCCTTTTAAAACTAAATACTTACCTGTAAAATAAACCCTAATATAGCTACAATATAACGAATAATTATATTGTAGCTATTTTAGGATTTATATTTATTTTACAGGCAACTTTGTATTTATTTTAACTAGGTACAATAGCTATTAAATAGTTATTTACTATTTAATAGCTACCTAGTTAAAATAATTACAAAATTACCTGTAAAATAAATCCTAACCTAAGTTACAATTAAACCTAACACTACACTATCAATAAATTAATTAAATAAATTACCTACAATTACATACAATTAAATAAACTAAACTAAATTACAAAAACAAACAAACACTAAATTACAAAAAATAAAAAAAGATTACAAGAATATTAGGCTAATTACACCTACTCTAAGCCCCCTAATAAAATAAAAAAGCCCCCCAAAATAATAAAGGTCCCTACCCTATTCTAAATTAAAAAGTAACCAACTCTTTTACCAGCCCTTAAAAGGGCTTTTTGCGGGGCATGCCCCAAAGTAATCAGCTCTTTTGCCTTTAAAAAAAATACAACCCCCCAACATTAAAACCCACCACCCACATACCCCTACTCTAACCCAAACCCCCCTTAAATAAACTTAACACTACCCCCCTGAAGATCACCCTACCTTGAGCCGTGTTCACCCAGCTGGGCACAAATTGACCAAAAGAGGACATCCGGAGCGGCAGAGGTCTTCATCCTATCCGGGCAGAAGAGGACATCCGGACCCGCAGACATCTTCATCCAAGCGGCATCTTCTATCTTCCATCCGACGAGGAGAGGCTCCATCTTCAAGACCTCCGGCATGGAACATCCTTCTTCCCCGACGACGAATGACGGTTTCTTTAAATGACGTCATCCAAGATGGCGTCCCTCGAATTCCGATTGGCTGATAGGATTCTATCAGCCAATTGGAATTAAGGTAGGAAAATCTGATTGGCTGATTGAATCAGCCAATCAGATTCAAGTTCAATCCGATTGGCTGATCCAATCAGGCAATCAGATTGAGCTCGCATTCTATTGGCTGTTCCGATAAGCCAGTAGAATGCGAGCTCAATCTGATTGGCTGATTGGATCAGCCAATCGGATTGAACTTGAATCTGATTGGCTGATTCAATCAGCCAATCAGATTTTTCCTACCTTAATTCCGATTGGCTGATAGAATCCTAACAGCCAATTGGAATTCGAGGGACGCCATCTTAAAGGAACCGTCATTCGTCGTCTAGTCGTCGGGGAAGAAGGATGTTCCGCGCCGGAGGTCTTGAAGATGGAGCCGCTCCTCGTCGGATGGATGAAGATAGAAGATGCCGCTTGGATGAAGATGTCTGCCAGTACGGATGTCCTCTTCTGCCCGGATAGGATGAAGACTTCTGCCGCTCCGGATGTCCTCTTTTGGTCCATCGGTGCCCGGCTGAGTGAACACGGCTCAAGGTAGGGTGATCTTCAGGGGTGTAGTGTTAGGTTTATTTAAGGGGGGTTTGGGTTAGAGTAGGGGTATGTGGGTGGTGGGTTTTAATGTTTGGGGGTTGTATTTTTTTTAAAGGCAAAAGAGCTGATTACTTTGGGGCATGCCTCGCAAAAAGCCCTTTTAAGGGCTGGTAAAAGAGCTGGTTACTTTTTAATTTAGAATAGGGTAGGGACCTTTATTATTTTGGGGGGCTTTTTTTATTTTATTAGGGGGCTAAGAGTAGGTGTAATTAGCCTAATATTCTTGTAATCTTTTTTTATTTTTTCTAATTTAGTGTTCGTTTTTTTTGTAATTTAGTTTAGTTTATTTAATTGTATGTAATTGTAGGTAATTTATTTAATTAATTTATTGATAGTGTAGTGTTAGGTTTAATTGTAACTTAGGTTAGGATTTATTTTACATGTAATTTTGTAATTATTTTAACTAGGTAGTTATTAAATAGTAAATAACTATTTAATAGCTATTGTACCTAGTTAAAATAAATACAAAGTTGCCTGTAAAATAAATATAAATCCTAAAATAGCTACAATATAATTATTCGTTATATTGTAGCTATATTAGGGTTTATTTTACAGGTAAGTATTTAGTTTTAAATAGGAATACTTTAGTTAATAAGATTTAATTTATTTCGTTAGATTAAAATTATATTTAACTTAGGGGGGTGTTAGGGTTAGACTTAGCTTTAGGGGTTAATACATTTATTAGAGTAGCGGCGAGGTCCGGTCGGCAGATTAGGGGTTAATACTTGAAGTTAGGTGGCGGCGATGTTAGGGAGGACAGATTAGGGGTTAATACAATTTATTATAGGGTTTGCGAGGCGGGAGTGCGGCGGTTTAGGGGTTAATACATTTATTAGAGTAGCGGCGAGGTCCGGTCGGCAGATTAGGGGTTAATAAATATAATGTAGGTGTCAGCGATGTTAAGGGCAGCAGATTAGGGGTTCATAGGGATAATGTAGGTGGCGGCGGTGTGCGGTCGGCAGATTAGGGGTTAAAAAATGTATTATAGTGGCAGCAATGTGGGGGGACCTCGGTTTAGGGGTACATAGGTAGTTTATGGGTGTTAGTGTACTTTATAGCACAGTAGTTAAGAGCTTTATAAACCGGCGTTAGCCCAGAAAGCTCTTAACTACTGACTTTTTTTTGCGGCTGGAGTCTTGTCGGTAGAGGGTCTACTGCTCACTTCAGCCAAGACTCTAAATACCAGCGTTAGGAAGATCCCATTGAAAAGATAGGATACGCAATTGGCGTAAGGGGATCTGCGGTATGGAAAAGTCACGGCTTGAAAGTGAGCGTTAGACCTTTACCTACACGACTCTAAATACCAGCGGGCGGCCAAAAGCAGCGTTAGGAGCCCTTAACGCTGCTTTTGACGGCTACCTCAGAACTCTAAATCTATGCGATAGTATGGTCTCCTATAAAGGTAACTTGAAATTAATCAATTCATAAGACAAAAAGCATTAGAAAAACTTATAACAGTAACAGGAATCGCTCAATAAATGATTGATATCCAGCGTCAAATATGCAAGTCTAGCAATTAATACCCAGTATATGGATTGGGCACATTAGTTCGCTGGTCAAGTGTATCATGTCTGGAACCAATATAACAAGAAAGTTTCTTTATGAACTGGTTAACAATATGCTATATAGCGAATCTTAGAATAGGCCATATTACAGTTAAACTATCAGATACTTATGATACGTCCTTTCAGGACTGTTAAAAGTTAAGACAAGCAAGTCTAATTGCAGAGTTCAGGTGGGTGGTGGAGGTGAATAAGGTTTCTTTGTTGATTCGTAGTTGTTTCTGTTTCTCTGACTCTACTTTTGTCCATCCTTGTCTTTGTGGTTTGGGATATGCGGTGTCAGGAGATTTCCCATATTCGTCACTCAGTTTAGGGAGAGACGGCAATGAGATATTAAAAGTTTTGCAAAACGTCTCTAGATCTTCTGTAGACTTGTATATGTAGACTTGAGAGCCTCTGAGGACTTTGAGGGAGAAGGAAAAAACCCATCTGTATGGGATCTTTAATGCCTGCAAGTGCTGAGTGAGGTATCCGGCTTCTCTCCTCTTGGCGAGGGTGATCGGGCTTAGGTCAGCAAATATTTGAAGTTGACTCCATTCGTACGAAATAGTTTGCGTCTTCCTGGTTGCATTGTAGATTTTTTCTTTGCCGACTTGAAATTTTCAAATCACATCTCTGGCTGGATCTGTGTCTTTTGGTGACGGTCTAAGGGCACGGTGAGCTCTGTCCAGGGGCATGTTAAGAGTTGACTCGGAGTAAGTGATGTGCTTGAAAAGTCTTTGCAAATAATCTTCTAGTTGTTGCGAGAGTATGCATTCAGGGACACCCCGTATTCGAAGGATGTGCCTTCTGCCTCTGTTATCGAGGTCTTCAATATGAGTTTGGAGTTCTTCGATGGTAGAGTTTTGCTGTTGTAGTTGTCTTGACATCCCTTCAAAGTCAGTGTTAATAAAATCATTCCCCTTCTAGGTACTCTACTCTGTCACCTAAATCATTCAGGTCTTTCCTGACCTCCTTCAGACCTTCCTTTATTAACTGGCTGACTTGTGTCATCAATGCAGCAAAATCGTCCTTTGTAAATAGAGTCTAGGTCTGCTTTAGTTAAGGGCCTAGGTGATGCAGTTTGAGGGGACTGTTGGTCAGAGTCATCCGAGTCACTTTTGTTTTCTTGGGTGTCTGGCTGTAGTGACAGGGTAGCATCTAACGGTTTAAAAAACTCTTTCATTGCAGTATTTGAGATTTGTGGCCCCTTTGTGTGCTTGGGTTCCTTTAGTGCCTTCGGAGCTCTCCTAACAGACATGTTGAGGAAATTAAAGGGACACTAAACCCCAAAAATGTCTTTCTTGATTCAGGTAGAAAATACAATTTTAAATAACTTTCCAAATTACTTCTATTATCTAATATGCTTCATTCTTAACATATCCTTTGTTGGAGAAAACAAAATTTATGCTTACCTGATATATTTATTTCTCTTGTGGTGTATCCAGTCCACGGATTCATCCATTACTTGTGGGATATTCTCCTTCCCAACAGGAAGCTGCAAGCGGACACCCACAGCAGAGCTGTCTATATAGCTCCTCCCCTAACTGCCACCTCCCAGTCATTCGACCGAATACAAGCAAGAGAAAGGAGAAACTATAGGGTGCAGTGGTGACTGTAGTTTAAAAATAAAAAACACCTGCCTTAAAATGACAGGGCGGGCCGTGGACTGGATACACCACAAGATAAATAAATTTATCAGGTAAGCATAAATTTTGTTTTCTCTTGTAAGGTGTATCCAGTCCACGGATTCATCCATTACTTGTGGGACACCAATACCAAAGGTATAGGACACGGATGAAGGGAGGGACAAGGCAGGCGCTTAAACGGAAGGCACCACTGCCTGTAAGACCTTTCTCCCAAAAATAGCCTCCGAAGAAGCAAAAGTATCAAATTTGTAGAATTTAGAAAAAGTATGAAGCGAAGATCAAGTCGCCGCCTTACAAATCTGTTCAACAGAAGCCTCATTCTTAAAAGCCCATGTGGAAGCTACCGCTCTAGTGGAATGAGCTGTAATTCTTTCAGGAGGCTGCTGGCCAGCAGTCTCATAAGCTTAGCGGATTATACTTCTTAGCCAAACAGAAAGAGAAGTTGCCGAAGCCTTTTGGCCTCTCCTCTGTCCAGAGTAGACCACAAACAAAGCAGATGTTTGACAAAAATCCTTTGTAGCTTGTAAATAAAATTTTAAAGCACGAACCAAATCAAGATTGTGTAAAAGATGTTCCTTCCTTGAAGAAGGATTAAGACATAGTGAAGGAACAACAATCTCCTGATTGATATTTTTCTTAGATACCACCTTAGGAAGAAAACCAGGTTTGGTACGTAACACTACCTTATCTGCATGGAAAATGAGATAAGTAGAATCACATTGTAAAGCAGATAACTCTGAAACTCTTCGAGCCGAGGAGATAGCTACTAAAAACAGAACTTTCCAAAATAAAAGTTTAATATCTATGGAATGCAAAGGTTCAAACGGAACCCCTTGCAGAACCTTAAGAACCAAATTTATACTCCATTGGCGGAGCAACAGGTTTAAACACAGGCTTGATTCTAACTAAAGCCTGACAAACCACCTGAACGTCTGGAGTATCAGCCAGACGCTTGTGCAAAAGAATAGACAGAGCAGAAATCTGTCCCTTTAAGGAACTAGCTGACAATCCCTTCTCCAATCCTTCTTGGAGAAAAGATAATATCCTAGGAATCCTGACCTTACTCCATGAGTAACCTTTGGATTCACACCAATGAAGATATCTACACCATATCTTATGATAGATTTTCCTGGTGACTGGCTTTCGAGCCTGAATTAAGGTATCAATGACCGACTCAGAGAAACCACGCTTTGATAAAATCAAGCGTTCAATCACCAAGCAGTCAGACGCAGAGAAATTAGATTTGGATGGTTGAAAGGACCCTGAAGTAGAAGGTCCTGCCTCAGCGGCAGAGTCCATGGTGGAAGGGATGACATCTCCACCAGATCTGCATACCAAGTCCTGCGTGGCCACGCAGGTGTTATCAAAATCACTGAAGCTCTCTCCTGCTTGATCTTGGCAATCAGACGAGGGAGCAGAGGAAACGGTGGAAACACATAAGCCAGGTTGAAGGACCAAGGCGCTGCTAGAACATCTATCAGCCCTGCCTTGGGATCCGTAACAAGGAAGCTTGGCGTTCTGACGAGACGCCTTGAGATCCAGTTCTGGTTTGCCCCAAAGTCGAATCAACTGTGCAAATACCTCCGGATGGAGTTCCCACTCCCCGGATGAAAAGTTTGCCGACTTAGAAAATCCGCCTCCCAGTTTTCTACTCCTGGGATATGGATAGCTGATAGATGGCAAGAGTGAACCTCTGCCCATAGAATTATTTTTGAAACCTCCAACATTGCTAGGGAACTCCTTGTTCCCCCTTGATGGTTGATATAGGCTACAGTCGTGATATTGTCCGACTGAAATCTGATGAACCTGACCGCAGCAAGCTGAGGCCAAGCCTGAAGAGCATTGAATATCGCTCTTAGTTCCAGAATGTTTATCGGAAGGAGTGCCTCCTCCTGAGTCCACGAGCCCTGAGCCTTCAGGGAGTTCCAGACTGCACCCCAGCCCAGAAGGCTGGCATCTGTCGTTACTATTGTCCAATCTGGCCTGCGGAAGGTCATACCCTTGGACAGATGGACCCGAGATAACAACCAGAGAAGAGAATCCCTGGTCTCTTGATCCAGATTTAGTAGAGGGGACAAATCTGTGTAATCCCCATTTCACTGACTGAGCATGCACAGTTGCAGCGGTCTGAGATGTAGGCAGGCAAACGGCACTATGTCCATTGCCGCTACCATTAAGCCGATTACTTCCATACACTGAGCCACTGAAGGGCGAGAAGTAGAATAAAGAACACGGCAGGAATTTAGAAGTTTTGACAACCTGGTCTCTGTCAGGTAAATCTTCATTTCTACAGAATCTATCAGAGTTCCTAGGAAGGAAACTCTTGTGAGAGGGGATAGAGAACTCTTTTCTTCGTTCACCTTCCACCCATGAGACCTCAGGAATGCCAGAACAATGTCCGTATGGGACATGGCGATTTTTAAATTCGACGCCTGTATCAGAATGTCGTCTAGGTAAGGAGCTACTGCTATACCCCGCGGCCTTAGGACCGCTAGAAGTGACCCTAGAACTTTCGTAAAGATTCTTGGTGCCATGGCTAACCCAAAATGAAGAGCCACAAACTGGTAATGCCTGTCTAGGAAGGCGAACCTGAGAAACCGATGATGATATCTGTGTATCGGAATGTGAAGATAAGCATCCTCTAAGTCCACGGTAGTCATATATTGACCCTCCTGGATCATAGGTAGGATGGTTCGAATAGTCTCCATCTTGAAGGATGGGACCCTGAGAAATTTGTTTAAGATCTTGAGATCTAAAATTGGTCTCAATGTTTCCTCTTTCTTGGGAACTACAAACATATTTAAATAGAAGCCTTGCCCCTGTTCCTCCTTTGGAACTGGGTGGATCACTCCCATAACTAGGAGGTCTTGAACACAATGTAAGAATGCCTCTCTCTTTATCTGGTTTGCAGATAATTGTGAGAGATGAAATCTCCCTTTTGGGGAAGAAGCTTTGAAATCCAGAAGATATCCCTGGGACACAATTTCCAACGCCCAGGGATCCTGGACATCTCTTGCCCAAGCCTGGGCGAAGAGAGAAAGTCTGCCCCCTACTAGATCCGTTTCCGGATCGGGGGCTGATCCTTCATGCTGTCTTAGAGGCAGCAGCAGTTTTTTTGGCCTGCTATCCCTTGTTCCAAGCCTGGTTAGGTCTCCAGACCGGTTTGGACTGGGCAAAATTTCCCTCTTGTTTTGTATTAGAGGAAGTTGAAGCTGCGCCACTCTTGAAGTTTCGAAAGGAACGAAAATTAGTCTTTTTGGTCCTTAATTTGTTGGACCTATCCTGAGGAAGGGCGTGACCTTTTCTTCCAGTAATATCAGAAAAGATCTCCTTCAGTCCAGGCCCGAATAGGGTCTGCCCCTTGAAGGGAATGTTGAGAAGCTTAGACTTTGAAGTAACGTCAGCTGACCAGGATTTAAGCCATAGCGCCCTACGCGCCTGAATAGCAAAACCTGAATTTTTAGCCGTTAGCTTGGTTAAATGAACAACGGTGTCAGAAACAAATGGTTTCTAACTGTAGAGCCTCTTCTAGAGACTCAAACCAGAAGGCCGCAGCAGCAGTGACTGGGGCAATGCATGCAAGGGGCTGGAGAATAAAACCTTGTTGAATAAAAAAATTTCTTAAGGTAACCCTCTAATTTTTTGTCCATTGGATCTAGAAAAGCACAACTGTCCTCGACAGGGATAGTTGTACGCTTCGCTAGGGTAGAGACTGCTCCCTCCACCTTAGGGACCATTTGCCACAAGTCCCATGTAGTGGCATCTATAGGAAACATCTTTTTAAAAACAGGAGGGGGAGAGAACGGTACACCTGGTCTATCCCATTCCTTAGTAATAATTTCTGAAAACCTCTTAGGGATTGGAAAAACATCAGTGTAAACAGGCACTGCATAGTATTTATCCAATTTACACAATTTCTCTGGGACTACAATGGCGTCACAGTCATCCAGAGTTGCTAAAACCTCCCTGAGCAACACACGGAGGTGTTCAAGCTTAAATTTAAATGTAGACATATCAGAATCAGGTTGAAGTGTCTTCCCTGAATCAGAAAAATCACCCACAGATAGAAGCTCTCCTGCTTCGGCTTCTGCACATTGTGAGGTATATCAGACATAGCTACTAAAGCGTAAGAGAGCTCTGTATTTGTTCTAGCCCCAGAGCTGTCTCGCTTTCCTTGTAAACCTGGCAGTTTGGACAATACCTCTGTAAGGGTATGATTCATAACTGCCGCCATGTCTTGTAAGGTATACGCAATGGGCGCGCTAGATGTACTTGGCATCCCTTGAGCGGGAGTTATAGGTTCTGACACGTGGGGAGAGTTAGTCGGCATAACTTCCCCCTTGTCAATTTCCACTGGTGATAAATCTTTTAAAGCCAGAATATGGTCTTTATAATTTATAGTAAGATCAGTGCATTTGGTACACATTCTAAGAGGGGGTTCCACAATGGCTTCTAAACATAATGAACAAGGAGTTTCCTCTATGTCAGACATGTTTAACAGACTAGTAATGAGACCAGCAAGCTTGAAAAACACTTTAATAAATGTGAAAAAGCAGAATATAAAAAACGGTACTGTGCCTTTAGGGAAAAAAACAATCACATAAACTGCAAAACAGTGAAAAAAAGCAGTAAACTCTACGAAATTTTTACAGTGTGCATAATAGACTAAAATAGCATTGCACCCACTTGCAAATGGATGATTAACCCCTCAGGTTCAAAAATGAATCAGAAAAACTGTAAAACCGTTATAAACAGCCACAAGAGATCCTATATGTCAGGGGACTCCTTCAGGGAAGCTGGATGTCTCAGACTGTAAAAACTACTGCGCAATTAGACGCAAAAATAGGCCCCTCCCACCATGTACTCAAAGTGAAAGGGCCATAAATAACTACTCCTAGGAGAAATCTAGTCAGCCATGTGGAAAACTAGGCCCCAAATAAAGATTTATCACCCTCAGTAAAAAACGTTATTTATATATCATGCAAACATTTTACATACTAAGTAATAAGAGCAAGTAACATGAATATTACCCTTTACTGCACGCATGATCCCAGTCGTTTGTTAAATCACTGTAATCAGGCTTACCTTAAATATAT
Organism: Bombina bombina; assembly: GCF_027579735.1. Taxonomy (NCBI): domain Eukaryota; kingdom Metazoa; phylum Chordata; class Amphibia; order Anura; family Bombinatoridae; genus Bombina; species Bombina bombina. The sequence goes on from NC_069499.1 coordinate 1,387,456,659, forward strand.
CAGGCACTGTCAGCATTTTCTAGACCTTATCATCTCTCTAGAAAAAAATATACTGAACATACCTCAGAGCAGTTAATTCTGCAGGCCATTCTCCCAGCTGAAGTTTTCCCATACTCTTCAGTTATGTGTGAGAACAGCAGTGGACCTTAGTTACAACCTGCTAAGATCATCAAAAACCTCAGGCAGAACTCTTCTTCTAATTTCTTCCTGAGGTAAAAACAGTACAACACCGGTACCGTTTAAAAATAACAAACTTTTGATTGAAGATAAACTACACTAATTCACCACATATCTCCTGATACTTCCTTTCTTGTCGAGAGCTGCAAGAGAATGACTGGGAGTGGCAGTTAGGGGAGGAGCTATATAGACAGCTCTGCTGTGGGTGTCCTCTTGCAGCTTCCTGTTGGGAAGAATATCCCACAAGTAATGGATGAATCCGTGGACTGGATACACCTTACAAGAGAAATAGCAATTCACATGGATGAGCCAATCACACGAGGCATCTATGTGCATCTACCAATCAGCAGCTACTGAGCATATCTAGATATGCTTTTCAGCAAAGAATATCAAAAGAATGAAGCAAATTAGATATTAGAAGTAAATTAGAAAGTTGTTTAAAATTCCATTATCTAAATCATGAAAAAAAAATTGGGTTACATGTCCCTTTAAGTGTACCTGGATAGTGCTTAATGTACAGTGCAAACCAAGACTTTCAATTGCTTGTCCCACAGAGGATTTTAATAGATTTGATGAAAACGGTCTGGTTGGTTAAGGAGTTAGTAACAGTACCTCACCAGCTGCTTCTTTTAGAATACTATTGCTTAATCTGTGGCACTGATTAGGAGTATCTCTAAATTGTGTATTTGTTTATTGTTACTCAAAATTGGAGGTATATTGAGCAGTTCTGTGCCACTAGTTTGCGGTCAAAATTTCGGACGGCTGGGCCTAAAAATTTACATGGCCGTGTGGTGTTTAACAAGATTTCCTTTACTAGGGGACAGAGTGGTCTGGGCTTTATGTGCTTGTGTGTATTGTGCACTTATTACAGACCTTAACTCTGTGTGCCCTTTCCGCTTCAGGAGGTCGCGTGGATTAGTGCTGGGGCCGTGCTGTTGTGACGCAGCAACTATAGCTGAAGTTGTATGCTCGGGAGTTTTATTCCTGAAGGTTCAGTTCTGCCGATTTTTAGATAGTGATCCGGTATCCTATCGGTGTTAGGGGGATTTCCCCGTCACAGGCAATGTTTTTTGCAGCTTAAATTCTCACGTTAGTGCTTTTGCCGGCCTTGCTTCTAACGGAGCTCACTCCAACACGTCTTCCATGCTGGTATGCTAGCTCCGACCCCCCCTTAGAGCCCTTTTAACTTGTTATTGCAGGTTTTTTTAAATTATTGTTATGCGTTATTATGATTGTAACTCTACTTTTAAATGTATTTTTATTGTTTGAGTGACACTTTTTATTCAATCGTAACAGTCAACCAGAGCTCTGAAGTCATGCTAATATGACGCTCGCTAAAGGGACACTAAACCCAATTTTTTCCTTTCATGATTCAGATAGAGCATGCAATTTTAAGCAACTTTCTAATTTACTCCTATTATCTTCGTTCTCTTGCTTTCTGTCAGGTAAATCTTCATTTCTACAGAATCTATCAGAGTTCCTAGGAAGGAAACTCTTGTGAGAGGGGATAGAGAACTCTTTTCTTCGTTCACCTTCCACCCATGAGACCTCAGGAATGCCAGAACAATGTCCGTATGGGACATGGCGATTTTTAAATTCGACGCCTGTATCAGAATGTCGTCTAGGTAAGGAGCTACTGCTATACCCCGCGGCCTTAGGACCGCTAGAAGTGACCCTAGAACTTTCGTAAAGATTCTTGGTGCCATGGCTAACCCAAAATGAAGAGCCACAAACTGGTAATGCCTGTCTAGGAAGGCGAACCTGAGAAACCGATGATGATATCTGTGTATCGGAATGTGAAGATAAGCATCCTCTAAGTCCACGGTAGTCATATATTGACCCTCCTGGATCATAGGTAGGATGGTTCGAATAGTCTCCATCTTGAAGGATGGGACCCTGAGAAATTTGTTTAAGATCTTGAGATCTAAAATTGGTCTGAATGTTCCCTCTTTCTTGGGAACTACAAACATATTTAAATAGAAGCCTTGCCCCTGTTCCTCCTTTGGAACTGGGTGGATCACTCCCATAACTAGGAGGTCTTGAACACAATGTAAGAATGCCTCTCTCTTTATCTGGTTTGCAGATAATTGTGAGAGATGAAATCTCCCTTTTGGGGAAGAAGCTTTGAAATCCAGAAGATATCCCTGGGACACAATTTCCAACGCCCAGGGATCCTGGACATCTCTTGCCCAAGCCTGGGCGAAGAGAGAAAGTCTGCCCCCTACTAGATCCGTTTCCGGATCGGGGGCTGATCCTTCATGCTGTCTTAGAGGCAGCAGCAGGTTTTTTGGCCTGCTATCCCTTGTTCCAAGCCTGGTTAGGTCTCCAGACCGGTTTGGACTGGGCAAAATTTCCCTCTTGTTTTGTATTAGAGGAAGTTGAAGCTGCGCCACTCTTGAAGTTTCGAAAGGAACGAAAATTAGTCTTTTTGGTCCTTAATTTGTTGGACCCATCCTGAGGAAGGGCATGACCTTTTCTTCCAGTAATATCAGAAAAGATCTCCTTCAGTCCAGGCCCGAATAGGGTCTGCCCCTTGAAGGGAATGTTGAGAAGCTTAGACTTTGAAGTAACGTCAGCTGACCAGGATTTAAGCCATAGCGCCCTACGCGCCTGAATAGCAAAACCTGAATTTTTAGCCGTTAGCTTGGTTAAATGAACAACGGCGTCAGAAACAAATGGTTTCTAACTGTAGAGCCTCTTCTAGAGACTCAAACCAGAAGGCCGCAGCAGCAGTGACTGGGGCAATGCATGCAAGGGGCTGGAGAATAAAACCTTGTTGAATAAAAAAATTTCTTAAGGTAACCCTCTAATTTTTTGTCCATTGGATCTAGAAAAGCACAACTGTCCTCGACAGGGATAGTTGTACGCTTCGCTAGGGTAGAGACTGCTCCCTCCACCTTAGGGACCGTTTGCCACAAGTCCCATGTAGCGGCATCTATAGGAAACATCTTTTTAAAAACAGTGGGTGTCCTCTTGCAGCTTCCTGTTGGGAAGAATATCCCACAAGTAATGGATGAATCCGTGGACTGGATACACCTTACAAGAGAAATAGCAATTCACATGGATGAGCCAATCACACGAGGCATCTATGTGCATCTACCAATCAGCAGCTACTAAGCATATCTAGATATGCTTTTCAGCAAAGAATATCAAAAGAATGAAGCAAATTAGATATTAGAAGTAAATTAGAAAGTTGTTTAAAATTCCATTATCTAAATCATGAAAAAAAAATTGGGTTACATGTCCCTTTAAGTGTACCTGGATAGTGCTTAATGTACAGTGCAAACCAAGACTTTCAATTGCTTGTCCCACAGAGGATTTTAATAGATTTGATGAAAACGGTCTGGTTGGTTAAGGAGTTAGTAACAGTACCTCACCAGCTGCTTCTTTTAGAATACTATTGCTTAATCTGTGGCACTGATTAGGAGTATCTCTAAATTGTGTATTTGTTTATTGTTACTCAAAATTGGAGGTATATTGAGCAGTTCTGTGCCACTAGTTTGCGGTCAAAATTTCGGAAGGCTGGGCCTAAAAATTTACATGGCCGTGTGGTGTTTAACAAGATTTCCTTTACTAGGGGACAGAGTGGTCTGGGCTTTATGTGCTTGTGTGTATTGTGCACTTATTACAGACCTTAACTCTGTGTGCCCTTTCCGCTTCAGGAGGTCGCGTGGATTAGTGCTGGGGCCGTGCTGTTGTGACGCAGCAACTATAGCTGAAGTTGTATGCTCGGGAGTTTTATTCCTGAAGGTTCAGTTCTGCCGATTTTTAGATAGTGATCCGGTATCCTATCGGTGTTAGGGGGATTTCCCCGTCACAGGCAATGTTTTTTGCAGCTTAAATTCTCACGTTAGTGCTTTTGCCGGCCTTGCTTCTAACGGAGCTCACTCCAACACGTCTTCCATGCTGGTATGCTAGCTCCGACCCCCCCTTAGAGCCCTTTTAACTTGTTATTACAGGTTTTTTTAAATTATTGTTATGCGTTATTATGATTGTAACTCTACTTTTAAATGTATTTTTGATGTTTTGCGTGACACTTTTTATTCAATCGTAACAGTCAACCAGAGCTCTGAAGTCATGCTAATATGACGCTCGCTAAAGGGACACTAAACCCAATTTTTTTCTTTCATGATTCAGATAGAGCATGCAATTTTAAGCAACTTTCTAATTTACTCCTATTATCAATGTTTCTTCGTTCTCTTGCTTTCTTTTGTCAGCCCATTTTAGGTTCAGCACACTGGATAGTGCTTGCTTATTGGTGGCTTCATTTAGCCACTAATAAGCAAGAGTAACCCAGGTTCTAAACCAAAAATGGTCCGGCTCCTAAGCGTTACATTCCTGCTTTTTAAATAAAGATAGCAAGAGAACAAAGAAAATTTGATAATAGGAGTAAATTAGAAAGTTGCTTAAAATTGCATGATCTGTCTGAATCATTAAAGAAAACAATTTGGGTTTAGTATTGCTTTAAATTAAATTGTGCTCGAGTACAAGCTTACTTTCAACTTGTAATACGTGCCCAAACACCCGTGATAAACCCGATATCGCTTGTGCACTACACTCAGAATGTAGCCCTATATTATGAAATATGCTAGTATACATTTTATTGCTTATTTATTTTCGTTCCTACCTGAAAAAGAGGTCTAAGCGCAGCCTCACTGGGTTAAGGGGTTTATTTAGCAGAATAATGTTTTTAATGTCTCTTATTTCTGTCACTTTGCAGTTATAAATATACAGCTATTTTTTACATCCCTCTAAAATTCACTAGAAAAACAATTACAAAAAAAGAGCAAGAATCACTTGGCCAATGTGAAAATTGCAGTTTTCTATCCTATTAGACACCGGCTTTAGAGTAACAGATAAAAAAGTGCAAGCAACAGTACAATAAGAAAATGCTCCAAACACATGACCATTTTCATCTTGTACATTTATGCGGCTTTAACATTTCCCACTGAAGTATCTTTTTGCTATTTACTATTGGGGGAAAAATAAGTAAAAATGTTGCAAAAGATTTGCATATTGATTAGCGGATAAATATTCTCATTCTTCACATTTTCCAAGGGAGTCAGGAATGTGAGAGAGAGTCTGTGTATTTGGGCTTAATTCATCTAGTTAAGTATTTAGAAGGCCTCTCAGGACAACACATACATCATTAAGGTCCATTTTTAAAGGTACCGTTGTGTTTACATAACTGAGCTTTAAAGGGCCACTAAACCCAAAATCTTTCTTTATGATTCAGGAAGAGAATACAAATTTAAACAACATTACAATTTACTTCTATTATTTATTTTGCTTAATTTTTTTAGATATCCTTAGATGAAGAAAAAGCAATGCACATGGGTGAGCCAATCACACGAGGCTTCTATGTGCAGCAACCAATCAGCAGCTATTGAGCATATCTAGATATGCTTTTAAGCAAAGAATATCAAGAGAATAAAACAAATTAGATAATAGAAGTAAATTAGAAAGATGTTTAAAATTGCATTCTCTTATCATTGTTTTAAAGGCAACGTCTTCCTGTCGGGAAGGAGAATATCCCACAAGTAATGGATGAACCCGTGGACTGGATACACCTTACAAGAGAAATTATTAATGTCCATCCAGAGAAGTCTAAAGTAGCTATAATATAATTATCTGGGAATGTTGATATAGCTATATAGTTAAAAAAAAGTAAGGAGATGTAAAAAAAAGCTAAATCAAAATGATATAATTATTATTAGAAGTGCTAATTATTATAATGTGCTGTATTACCCAGATGTGTAATAGAATATAATACTACAACTATAGACAAAGAACTTGAAGCACAAGCACTAGAAACCTTTGTAACACAAGCAGCGGACATCTCTGCAGCAGACACACAAGCTCTAGAAGCAGCTGGTTGTGACAGCCATTAGGATCCTCATTAGATATGTTAACAATGACTTTAACTATAAATAAAATGCATATCTGAAATGAAACAACTAGTTTTAACGTGCTGAGTTTAGGGCCCATACTGTCAGGCCCCAGGAGTGGTAATGACTGTGCTACACTTACCCGCCGTTGGGTCTTGAAGGAAGCTGAAAGCCCACTGTGATGTCTGGCAGGTCTAGTGGGCACATTATCTGTGGAGGGCTGTGACAATGGAGGTTTGAGCTGCACTAAGAAGCCTTCGGCTTTGTGCGGCCGACGGCTTTGTGTGCATGGTTCATGCTTTATCTGTGGACCTGTCTGCAAGAGTGCTAGAATAGTGCTATTTATGTATCTCCTATGGGAAGTGACCCCTGCAAGGCTCTTTGGTGCCAAGTCTTAATGGGAGGTGTTAAAAAGTAATCGCTGTTTCCCATTCAGTGCTTGGGTTTTCTACATGGAAGTCCTAACGTTCTTGGTCTGCCCCTCTGATCTTGACCCTGGACTTCCGTCTTACCTATGCACCTTGTCTAACACTTAATGTACCTCATCATTTGAACTAATTTCGTGGTTAAAGACTCCTGGCTAGGTTCTCTGGACTATTCTTTTGTTTTGCACTTTTACTATGATGCCTGGCTTCTGATTGATTTCCGTTACTAAACTTTGGCTTGTATATATATTACTCCTTAAACTCCATTTCCATATGTGGCAGTTGTGACAGATACTTCAGAGCTATCTACAGTCTGTTCCTGCTACTGAAATCATCTCCTGCAGACGTGGTTCCGGTCAAAAATCAAGGTTATTACTACTTTATCTTATACATACACAAAAAAGTGAAGCAATCTTAAAGGGACATTAAACACTTTGAGATGGTAATATAAAATGATAAATCATATATATATATATATATATATATATAAACTCTGCAATATGCTTTCATTATTTATTTTGTCCCCTTTTCCGGTTCCGGTTCTGAAATTGTGAGATTTTCAGTTTCTGTTAGAAATGAAAGTGCAGAACACGGTTAAATTCCACACTGCAATTGGTTGCACATTCTAGTGACCTATTTATAACTGTCTCTAATTGGCCACAGCAGAGAAGGTAGCCTAAGTTACAACATGGCAGCTCCCATTGTTTTATAGACACTAAAACTTTACACTTATTTTGTCAATATTTAAACAGCTAAAGAAACTTTAAAAAATACATCTACAAGTTATACTCAGACAAATCTTTTCTTTGAATGCTTCATTCTATCTAGCATTTATTTAGTGTTTAATGTCCCTTTAAGTAGATATGTTTTCACCCACAAAGTCATATTTCAAAACAATTGCAGTATCAATACATTTTATTGACCAGCAAGCAAAAATAAGGCTGTATTTTTTTTTAACTTGTTCCAGAAAAAAAAAAATGAATTTAATTTCATACAGTATTTTTTCAGACTATTTACAGAACTATATATTTATATATATTATATACACAGACAAACAACCTGTTATTTATATATCCTGGTTCTGATGTTCTGAAAATACAGTACACAAGCAAATTATTCATTGCTTTAATACAATGATATTGAGGGGTTCTCCAATCCAGTTATCATTAGATTATTATCCAAACTGTGTTCTCACGTAAAATAAACAATTTACAGGTGCAAAAAACATTTTTAGAATAAAAACGAGCAATTCCATAAAAAAGCACTTTTATCAAACAGGACTTTACGGCCAGAGATCAGCAAATATTTACAAAAGAATTTTCGTACAAAATATAAATAGGACATACAGTAAGAAGGTGGAGTGTTAAAAAAAGTAGCAGAATAAGGTCCCTCAACAGATATAACATTGCAGTTAGTGTAAAGCAGTCTTGCAAGGTTAAGGAGTAAAAGATCCTGTATTTCATCTAAGGATTGGGTTTAACAATCTTAATTATCCTAGAATATGGTCTTCTGAAAAACCTAACACCTTTGGCTGCTATACAAAGGATGAACACAACCTTATCTGGGGTACCAGGTAAAGAGAGATTCCGTTCTGTAATGGGAATGACTGATAGGTGCTGGTATAACAAGAAATGTTCCATTTATTTTCTGTAAGAGTATTAGGCATTATTTGGAAAGAAAAAAACTAATATTTGTTTGGACAAGATTATCTGATCTTCTGTAAATAAGTAGGGTTTTTATTTGCCAGTAAATATACATATTATTTAGATTTTTTAGATGATATATTGCATGCAATGACAATAGAAATCAACCTGCAAAACTGCTTTTAAACACACAATAAAAAGAAAATGTACAACCAAATATTAGTAATGGCAATACCACCGTATACTGTTCCCTAAATTTTGTGTATTAACATTAGACTGTGTGGATTAACTATAAACCAAGTGAACGGATTTTACTGCAGCGCCTTATGCTACAAAATGACAAAGATGTAATTTCTAAGTTAAATGACATCTGTGTAACTTGTTACATTTTCCTGTAGTTGATAACTGATGAACGGTTTAAAATAATTATGCAGCGAGTAATTCATTATTGCAAAATAAATGTGTGATCAGTGGAAGTCTGTTTTGAAGCCCTATAAAACTGGATTCTTATAGAAGATGAATTGACTGGATTACTAGCTCAACAGCTTGCCGTTTAAAACAGTGAATCAAGCAGCTTTTCTGTCCAATGCAGATTAACAGTCATAATTAAAATGCACCATGTCGATTATATAATACCAAGTGAAATTTGCCACTGGAGAGATGGAGCTGGAAAATGGGGTTAGGGCTCCAGTCTCATGATTTGATATAAAAAAAATAACTTAATTAATTTTTGTCTTTAAAAAAAATAATAAATAAAAGGGGGTGGGGGCAGGAACTGAGCAGCAGAACACCCGTCTTCCAGGAAGTTGTGGAGCATGCCAATGTATGGATTTGAACGGGAGAGATCTTGAGTCTTGGGCATCAAGGAGTTAAATAGTTTCAAGCATTAAAGGGACAGCCTACATGCAAATTGTTATTGCTTAAAAAGATAATCCCTTTATTACCCATTCCCCAGCTGTGCATAACCAACACTGTTTTTAACCTCTGTGATTACTTGTATCTAAGTCACTGCAGACCCCCCCTTATGTGCTTTTTACAGTCTTGCATTTTAGCCAATCAATGCTGGTTCTTGCATAACCATTGATACATATGAAGTAACTTTGTCTAGCTGTTGTGCAAGACTTAAAATGCACTGAGATAAGGTGCGACCTGTTGGGGCATAGAAACAGGCAAGCTTAGAGGTTATAAAGTATATTAATATAACAATGCTGGTTAAGTCAAGCTGGAGAATGAGTAGTAAAGGCATTATCTTTTTAAACAATAAAGGAATCAAGTAGACTGTTCATTCTTAAATGTATTTCAAAACGTCAGCTATCAAAGGAGACGGCAACACAAAAATCATTGACGTCTGCACTGACAGATGTGCTATTTCCAAAGAAAAACAAATGTTGGTCTTGTAATGGAATAAGCAGTTTTCTCTTACTTAACTTCAATAAGTCTGTTCTTTTATCCTTAGTTATGGTACATTTAAAAATTGCCGCAGAGCCCTCTGGTAGTGAAATTGATATATTTAATGCCAAACTAAAGCTGCTACCCTGCAGATTGTGTTACTTACACAAGACTTTTGGGGCATTTAAAAAGTACTATGTTCATACAAAAGTTAATTAGATAAGAAATATCACATATAAGTGGTCAAGGTTTAGATGTGTGCATGGAACTCTGATTTAAAACCTGCACATACATTATATATGTCTAGCCCTCACATGCAGCTCTGTCCCTGTTGGTCCTATAAAAGTCCAATACAAGGTATCACAACATTCCACACATCGGCACATTGCTTATGGGGGGGTCACCCCTAACAGTGCAGTTACTCTCATCTGTCGTCTCACTGCTCCCCGCGAGAAATGCCTCAGAGAGCAGCGCGTCCTTTGTGAAGTTTACTTTGTTTTGTTTGTTTTTTGCTTCTGCGTCTGTTAGCTCTCTGATGAACCCTGCTCTGCATCCTTTAGGTCTTGCGAGCTCTCTGCTTCTTCAGGAATGTCCTGCATCCTCTGGAAATCTAGAGTGACACATGATTAAGCACAAACATAAATTAAGGATACCTGCTTTTTTGTTAATTTATTATGTCACATTATGTCCATCTCATTATCTTAGTCTGATTTTTTGTCTATGGTTAAAGGACCACTAAATACAGCAGAATTGAATAATTGACAAATACATAATACTGCTCATTTCAAATGAGCAGTAGTATTTTCGGAAAAATGTAAAAGTTTTCCCTCTCCCATATCATGTGATAAACATCAGCCAATCACAAAAGGCATATACGTTTATACTGTGCACTTTTGCACATGCTTAGTAGGAGATGGGGCCTCAGAAAGCATGCATATAAAAACAATGTGCACGGCTTGATAACAAAAGTATATTGGTTATTTTATTTTTATTTATAAATTTGTATGTTTTATCTGAAGCATGAAACTTTTATTTTGACCATGTCATACAATTACTGCATCTAACACACAATATAGTCAGCTACCTACTCTCTATATTCAAATCTACCTTTGTCAGTATCACTGTCTATTCTTATACTCGCACTTCTACATAAGCAGCAGCCCATATAGAAGACAGGTATGAAATACCCCCATCAATAAAAAATGTGGATCTTAGTTATGTCTGCTAAGATCATCAACCTCAGAGCTGAAAACTTCTTCCATATCCCCCTGAGGAAAATAGTACCATTTAAAAAATAAAAAACTTCTTGATTGAAGAAACTAAAACTAACACCTCACTTTACCTCTTCCTAGTATAACACAGGCAAAGAGAATGACTGGAGGTGGAGGGGAAGGGAGGGGCTATATATACAGATCTGCTGTGGTGCTCTTTGCCACTTCCTGTTAGCAGGAGGTTAAAATCCCACAAGGATGAAATCCGTGGACTTGTCATATCTTTGTAAAAGAAAACAGAATTTATGCTTACCTGATAAATTACTTTCTCTTGTGGTGTATCCAGTCCATGGATTCATCCTTTACTTGTAGGATATTCTCCTTCCTAACAGGAAGTGGCAAAGAGAGCACACAGCAGAGCTGTCCATATAGTTCCCTCTCTAGCTCCACCCCCCAGTCATTCGACCGGAGGTTAAGAAGAAAAAGGAGAAACCATAGGTTGCAGTGGTGACTGTAGTTTAAACAAAAAATCTACCTGACTTAATAGCCAGGGCGGGCCGTGGACTGGATACACCACAAGAGAAAGTAATTTATCAGGTAAGCATAAATTCTGTTTTCTTTTGTAAGGTGTATCCAGTCCACGGATTCATCCTTTACTTGTGGGATACCAATACCAAAGCTTTAGGACACGGATGAAGGGAGGGAACAAGACAGGTACCTTAAATGGAAGGCACCACTGCTTGCAAAACCTTTCTCCCAAAAATAGCCTCTGAAGAAGCAAAAGTATTGAGTTTGTAAAATTTGGAAAAAGTATGCAGCGAAGACCAAGTCGCTGCCTTACAAATCTGTTCAACAGAAGCCTCATGTTTAAAAGCCCATGTGGAAGCCACTGCTCTGGTAGAATGAGCAGTAATTGTTTCAGGAGGCTGCTGGCCAGCAGTCTCATAGGCCAAACGGATGATGCTTTTCAGCCAAAAGGAAAGAGAGGTAGCAGTCGCTTTCTGACCCCTCCTCTTACCAGAATAGATGACAAACAGTGAAGATGTTTGTCTGAAGTCCTTAGTTGCTTGTAAATAGAACTTTAAGGCACGAACCACATCAAGATTGTGTAACAGACGTTCCTTCTTCGAAGAAGGATTAGGACACAGAGAAGGAACAACAATTTCCTGGTTAATATTCCTATTAGACACAACCTTAGGAAGAAAACCGGGTTTGGTACGCAAAACTACCTTATCTGCATGGAAAATCAGGTAAGGTGAATCACATTGTAAGGCAGATAACTCTGAAACTCTGCGAGCAGAAGAGATAGCTACCAAAAACAAAACATTCCAAGATAAAAGCTTAATATCTATGTAATGTAAGGATTCAAACGGAACCCCCCGAAGAACTAAATTTAGACTCCAAGGCGGAGCCACAGGTCTATAAACAGGCTTGATTCTGACTAAAGCCTGAGTAAACGCTTGAATGTCTGGTACTTCTGCCAGACGTTTGTGTAAAAGGATAGACAAAGCAGATATCTGTCCTTTTAAAGAACTAGCTGACAATCCTTTCTCTAATCCTTCTTGGAGAAAGGACAATATCCGAGGAATCCTAATCTTACTCCATGAGTAACCCTTGGATTCACACCAACAAAGATATTTTCGCCATATCTTATGGTAGATTTTCCTGGTGACAGGCCTTCTAGCCTGAATCAGAGTATCTATAACCGACTCAGAGAAACCACGCTTTGATAGAATTAAGCGTTCAATCTCCAAGCAGTCAGACGCAGAGAAATTAGATTTGGATGCTTGAAAGGACCTTGTATTAGAAGGTCCTGCCTCATTGGCAAAGTCCAAGGTGGGACAGATGACATGTCCACCAGGTCTGCATACCAAGTCCTGCGTGGCCACGCAGGCGCTATCAGAATCAACAAAGCCTTCTCCTGCTTGATTCTGGCGACCAGACGAGGGAGGAGAGGAAACGGTGGGAAAACATAGGCCAGATTGAAGGACCAAGGCACTGCTAGAGCATCTATTAGCACCGCCTGGGGATCCCGGGACCTGGACCCGTAGAGAGGAAGTTTGGTGTTCTGACGGGACGCCATCAGATCCAACTCTGGAATGCCCCATCGCTGGGTCAGTAGGGCAAACACCTCCGAGTGGAGTTCCCACTCCCCCGGGTGAAAAGTTTGACGACTTAGAAATTCCGCCTCCCAGTTGTCTACTCCTGGGATGTGAATTGCTGAGAGGTGGCAAGAGTGGTCCTCCGCCCACCTGATTATTTTGGTTACTTCCATCATTGCTAGGGAACTCCTTGTCCCCCCTTGATGGTTGATGTAAGCTACAGTCGTGATGTTGTCCGACTGAAATCTGATGAATTTGGCCGCAGCTAGCTGAGGCCATGCCTGAAGAGCGTTGAATATCGCCCTCAGTTTCAGAATGTTTATCAGGAGGAGAGCTTCTTCCCGAGACCATAAGCCCTGAGCTTTCAGGGAGTCCCAGACTGCACCCCAGCCCAACAGGCTGGCGTTGGTCGTTACGATGATCCACTCTGGTCTGCGGAAACACATTCCCTGCGCCAGGTAATCCTGAGACAACCACCAGAGAAGAGAAGTTCTGGTCTCCTGGTCCAACTGTATTTGAGGAGACAAATCTGCATAATCCCCATTCCACTGTTTGAGCATGCATAGTTGCAGTGGCCTGAGGTGTATTCGAGCAAAAGGGACTATGTCCATTGCCGCTACCATTAGTCCGATTGTCTCCATGCACTGAGCGACAGATGGTCGAGGAATGGAGTGAAGGGCTCGGCAAGTAGTTAAGAGTTTTGACTTTCTGACCTCCGTCAGAAATATTTTCATTTCTACCGAGTCTATCAAAGTTCCTAGAAAGGGAACTCTTGTGAGGGGGGAGAGAGAACTCTTTTTGATGTTCACCTTCCACCCGTGAGACCTCAGAAAAGCTAACACAATTTCCGTGTGAGACTTGGTTCTTTGGAAAGTCGGCGCCTGAATTAAGATGTCGTCTAGATAAGGCGCCACTGCTATGCCCCGCGGTCTTAGAACCGCCAGGAGGGACCCTAGCACTTTTGTAAAAATTCTGGGAGCAGTGGCCAACCCGAAGGGAAGAGCCACAAACTGATAATGCTTGTCCAGAAAAGCGAACCTGAGAAACTGGTGATGATCTTTGTGGATAGGAATGTGTAGATACGCATCCTTTAGATCCACGGTAGTCATATATTGACCTTCCTGGATCATTGGTAAGATTGTCCGAATGGTCTCCATCTTGAATGATGGGACTCTGAGGAATCTGTTTAGAATTTTGAGATCCAGGATTGGTCTGAAAGTTCCTTCTTTTTTGGGAACCACAAACAGATTTGATTAAAAACCCAGCCCTTGTTCCGCAGTTGAAACTGGGTGGATCACTCCCATTGTATGTAGATCTTCTACACAGCGTAAAAACAGAATTTATGTTTACCTGATAAATTACTTTCTCCAACGGTGTGTCCGGTCCACGGCGTCATCCTTACTTGTGGGATATTCTCTTCCCCAACAGGAAATGGCAAAGAGCCCAGCAAAGCTGGTCACATGATCCCTCCTAGGCTCCGCCTACCCCAGTCATTCGACCGACGTTAAGGAGGAATATTTGCATAGGAGAAACCATATGATACCGTGGTGACTGTAGTTAAAGAAAATAAATTATCAGACCTGATTAAAAAACCAGGGCGGGCCGTGGACCGGACACACCGTTGGAGAAAGTAATTTATCAGGTAAACATAAATTCTGTTTTCTCCAACATAGGTGTGTCCGGTCCACGGCGTCATCCTTACTTGTGGGAACCAATACCAAAGCTTTAGGACACGGATGAAGGGAGGGAGCAAATCAGGTCACCTAAATGGAAGGCACCACGGCTTGCAAAACCTTTCTCCCAAAAATAGCCTCAGAAGAAGCAAAAGTATCAAACTTGTAAAATTTGGTAAAAGTGTGCAGTGAAGACCAAGTCGCTGCCCTACATATCTGATCGACAGAAGCCTCGTTCTTGAAGGCCCATGTGGAAGCCACAGCCCTAGTGGAAGGAGCTGTGATCCTTTCAGGAGGCTGCCGTCCGGCAGTCTCGTAAGCCAATCTGATGATGCTTTTAATCCAAAAAGAGAGAGAGGTAGAAGTTGCTTTTTGACCTCTCCTTTTACCAGAATAAACAACAAACAAGGAAGATGTTTGTCTAAAATCCTTTGTAGCATCTAAATAGAATTTTAGAGCGCGAACAACATCCAAATTGTGCAACAAACGTTCCTTCTTCGAAACTGGTTTCGGACACAGAGAAGGCACGACTATCTCCTGGTTAATGTTTTTGTTAGAAACAACTTTTGGAAGAAAACCAGGTTAGTACGTAAAACCACCTTATCTGCATGGAACACCAGATAAGGAGGAGAACACTGCAGAGCAGATAATTCTGAAACTCTTCTAGCAGAAGAAATTGCAACCAAAAACAAAACTTTCCAAGATAATAACTTAATATCAACGGAATGTAAGGGTTCAAACGGAACCCCCTGAAGAACTGAAAGAACTAAGTTGAGACTCCAAGGAGGAGTCAAAGGTTTGTAAACAGGCTTGATTCTAACCAGAGCCTGAACAAAGGCTTGAACATCTGGCACAGCTGCCAGCTTTTTGTGAAGTAACACAGACAAGGCAGAAATCTGTCCCATCAAGGAACTTGCAGATAATCCTTTTTCCAATCCTTCTCGAAGGAAGGATAGACTCTTAGGAATCTTAACCTTGTCCCAAGAGAATCCTTTAGATTCACACCAACAGATATATTTTTTCCAAATTTTGTGGTAAATTTTTCTAGTTACAGGCTTTCTGGCCTGAACAAGAGTATCAATAACAGAATCTGAGAACCCTCGCTTTGATAAGATCAAGCGTTCAATCTCCAAGCAGTCAGCTGGAGTGGGACCAGATTCGGATGTTCGAACGGACCTTGAACTAGAAGGTCTCGTCTCAAAGGTAGCTTCCATGGTGGAGCCGATGACATATTCACCAGATCTGCATACCAAGTCCTGCGTGGCCACGCAGGAGCTATCAAGATCACCGACGCCCTCTCCTGATTGATCCTGGCTACCAGCCTGGGGATGAGAGGAAACGGCGGGAATACATAGGCTAGTTTGAAGGTCCAAGGTGCTACTAGTGCATCTACTAGAGTCGCCTTGGGATCCCTGGATCTGGACCCGTAGCAAGGAACCTTGAAGTTCTGACGAGAGGCCATCAGATCCATGTCTGGAATGCCCCACAGTTGAGTGATTTGGGCAAAGATTTCCGGATGGAGTTCCCACTCCCCCGGATGCAATGTCTGACGACTCAGAAAATCCGCTTCCCAATTTTCCACTCCTGGGATGTGGATTGCAGACAGGTGGCAGGAGCGAGTCTCCGCCCATTGAATGATTCTGGTCACTTCTTCCATCGCCAGGGAACTCCTTGTTCCCCCCTGATGGTTGATGTACGCAACAGTCGTCATGTTGTCTGATTGAAACCGTATGAACTTGGCCCTCGCTAGCTGAGGCCAAGCCTTGAGAGCATTGAATATCGCTCTCAGTTCCAGAATATTTATCGGTAGAAGAGATTCTTCCCGAGACCAAAGACCCTGAGCTTTCAGGGATCCCCAGACCGCGCCCCAGCCATCAGACTGGCGTCGGTCGTGACAATGACCCACTCTGGTCTGCGGGAGGTCACCCCTTGTGACAGGTTGTCCAGGGACAGCCACCAACGGAGTGAGTCTCTGGTCCTCTGATTTACTTGTATCTTCGGAGACAAGTCTGTATAGTCCCCATTCCACTGACTGAGCATACACAGTTGTAATGGTTTTAGATGAATGCGCGCAAAAGGAACTATGTCCATTGCCGCTACCATCAAACCTATCACTTCCATGCACTGCGCTATGGAAGGAAGAGGAACGGAATGAAGTATCCGACAAGAGTTTAGAAGTTTTGTTTTTCTGGTCTCTGTCAGAAAAATCCTCATTTCTAAGGAGTCTATTATTGTTCCCAAGAAGGGAACTCTTGTCGACGGAGATAGAGAACTCTTTTCCACGTTCACTTTCCATCCGTGAGATCTGAGAAAGGCCAGGACTATGTCCGTGTGAGCCTTTGCTTGAGGAAGGGACGACGCTTGAATCAGAATGTCGTCCAAGTAAGGTACTACAGCAATGCCCCTTGGTCTTAGCACCGCCAGAAGGGACCCTAGTACCTTTGAGAAAATCCTTGGAGCAGTGGCTAATCCGAAAGGAAGCGCCACGAACTGGTAATGCTTGTCCAGGAATGCGAACCTTAGGAACCGATGATGTTCCTTGTGGACAGGAATATGTAGATACGCATCCTTTAAATCCACCGTGGTCAAGAATTGACCTTCCTGGATGGAAGGATTGTTCGAATGGTTTCCATTTTGGACGATGGAACCTTGAGAAACTTGTTTAGGATCTTGAGATCTAAGATTGGTCTGAACGTTCCCTCTTTTTTGGGAACTACGAACAGATTGGAGTAGAACCCCATCCCTCGTTCTCTTAATGGAACAGGATGAATCACTTCCAGAAGATAACCTTGGGAGACTATTTCTAGCGCCCAAGGATCCAGAACATCTCTTGCCCAAGCCTGAGTGAAGAGAGAGAGTCTGCCCCCCACCAAATCCGGTCCCGGATCGGGGGCCCGCATCTCATGCTGTCTTGGGAGCAGTGGCAGGTTTCTTGGCCTGCTTTCCTTTGTTCCAGCCTTGCATAGGTCTCCAGGCTGGATTGGCTTGAGAAGTATTACCCTCCTGCTTAGAGGACGTAGCACTTGGGGCTGGTCCGCTTCTGCGAAAGGGACGAAAATTAGGTTTATTTTTGGCCTTGAAAGACCTATCCTGAGGAAGGGCGTGGCCCTTGCCCCCAGAGATATCAGAGATAATCTCTTTCAAGTCAGGGCCAAACAGTGTTTTCCCCTTGAAAGGAATGTCAAGCAATTTGTTCTTGGAAGACGCATCCGCTGACCAAGATTTTAACCAAAGCGCTCTGCGCGCCACAATAGCAAACCCAGAATTTTTCGCCGCTAACCTAGCCAATTGCAAGGTGGCGTCTAGGGTGAAAGAATTAGCCAATTTAAGAGCACGAATTCTGTCCATAATCTCCTCATAAGAAGAAGAATTACTAATAATCGCCTTTTCTAGCTCATCGAACCAGAAACACGCGGCTGTAGTGACAGGGACAATGCATGCAATTGGTTGTAGAAGGTAACCTTGCTGAACAAACATCTTTTTTAGCAAACCTTCTAATTTTTTATCCATAGGATCTTGGAAAGCACAACTATCTTCTATGGGTATAGTGGCGCGCTTGTTTAGAGTAGAAACCGCCCCCTCGACCTTGGGGACTGTCTGCCATAAGTCCTTTCTGGGGTCGACTATAGGAAACAATTTTTTAAATATGGGGGGAGGTACGAAAGGTATACCGGGCCTGTCCCATTCTTTATTAACAATGTACGCCACCCGCTTGGATATAGGAAAAGCTTCGGGGGGCCCCGGGGCCTCTAGGAACTTGTCCATTTTACATAGTGTTTCTGGAATGACCAGATAATCACAATCATCCAAATTGGATAACACCTCCTTAAGCAGAGCGCGGAGATGTTCCAACTTAAATTTAAAAGTAATCACATCAGGTTCAGCTTGTTGAGAAATTTTTCCTGAATCTGAAATTTCTCCCTCAGACAAAACCTCCCTGGCCCCCTCAGACTGGTGTAGGGGCCCTTCAGAAACAATATCATCAGCGTCCTCATGCTCTTCAGTATTTTCTAAAACAGAGCAGTCGCGCTTTCGCTGATAAGTGGGCATATTGGCTAAAATGTTTTTGATAGAATTATCCATTACAGCCGTTAATTGTTGCATAGTAAGGAGTATTGGCGCGCTAGATGTACTAGGGGCCTCCTGTATGGGCAAGACTGGTGTCGACGAAGGAGGGGATGATGCAGTACCATGCTTACTCCCCTCACTTGAGGAATCATCTTGGGCATCATTTTTACTAAATTTTTTATGACATAAATCACATCTATTTAAATGAGAAGGAACCTTGGCTTCCCCACAGTCAGAACACAATCTATCTGGTAGTTCAGACATGTTAAACAGGCATAAACTTGATAACAAAGCACAAAAAACGTTTTAAAATAAAACCGTTACTGTCACTTTAAATTTTAAACTGAACACACTTTATTACTGCAATTGCGAAAAAGTATGAAGGAATTGTTCAAAATTCACCAAAATTTCACCACAGTGTCTTAAAGCCTTAAAAGTATTGCACACCAAATTTGGAAGCTTTAACCCTTAAAATAACGGAACCGGAGCCGTTTTTATATTTAACCCCTTTACAGTCCCTGGATCTGCTTTGCTGAGACCCAACCAAGCCCAAAGGGGAATACGATACCAAATGATGCCTTCAGAAAGACTTTTCTATGTATCAGAGCTCCACACACATGCAGCTGCATGCCATGCTGTTCTCAAAAACAAGTGCGCCATACCGGCGCGAAAATGAGGCTCTGACTATGATTAGGGAAAGCCCCTATAGAATAAAGTGTCTAAAACAGTGCCTGCCGATATTATTTTACAAAAAATACCCAGATTAAATGATTCCTCAAGGCTAAATATGTGTAAATATGATCGATTTAGCCCAGAAAATGTCTACAGTCTTAATAAACCCTTGTGAAGCCCTTATTTACTGTCTGAATAAAAATGGCTTACCGGATCCCATAGGGAAAATGACAGCTTCCAGCATTACATCGTCTTGTTAGAATGTGTCATACCTCAAGCAGCAAAAGACTGCTCACTGTTCCCCCAACTGAAGTTAATTCCTCTCAACAGTCCTGTGTGGAACAGCCATGGATTTTAGTAACGGTTGCTAAAATCATTTTCCTCATACAAACAGAAATCTTCATCTCTTTTCTGTTTCAGAGTAAATAGTACATACCAGCACTATTTTAAAATAACAAACTCTTGATTGAATAATAAAAACTACAGTTAAACACTAAAAAACTCTAAGCCATCTCCGTGGAGATGTTGCCTGTACAACGGCAAAGAGAATGACTGGGGTAGGCGGAGCCTAGGAGGGATCATGTGACCAGCTTTGCTGGGCTCTTTGCCATTTCCTGTTGGGGAAGAGAATATCCCACAAGTAAGGATGACGCCGTGGACCGGACACACCTATGTTGGAGAAAACGCCTCTTTCTTTGTCTGATCTGTAGACAGACGAGAAATGTGGAACCTCCCCCTTGGAGGAGAGTCCTTGAATTCTAGAAGATATCCCTGGGATACAATCTCTAATGCCCAGGGATCGTGTACATCTCTTGCCCAGGCCTGAGTGAAGAGAGAGAGTCTGCCCCCTACTAGATCCGATCCCGGATCGGGGGCTACTCCTTCATGCTGTCTTGGTGGCAGCTGCAGGCTTTTTGGCCTGTTTACCCTTGTTCCAGCCCTGGTAAGGTTTCCAGGCTGCCTTGGGTTGTGAAGCATTACCCTCTTGCTTTGCAGCAGGGGAGGATGAAGCGAGACCGCTCCTGAAATTCCGAAAGGAACGAAAATTATTTTGTTTATTCCTTGACTTAAAGGACTTGTCCTGAGGGAGAGCATGGCCTTTACCCCCAGTGATTTCTGAAATAATCTCTTTCAATTCAGGCTGAAGAGGGTCTTTCCTTTGAAAGGGATGTTCAAGAGCTTGGATTTTGACGACACATCGGCCGACCAGGACTTTAGCCATAGCGCCCCAAAATGGCGAAACCTGAATTTTTTACCGCTAACTTAGCTAGTTGGAAAGCGGCATCTGTGATAAAAGAATTAGCCAGCTTTAGAGCCTTAATTCTATCCATAATGTCCTCGTATGAGGTCTCAGTCTGGAGCGCATCTTCCAGCGCCTCGAACCAGAAAGCAGCTGCAGTAGTTACAGGAATAATGCACGCAATAGGTTGGAGAAGAAAACCTTGTTGAACAAAAATTTTCTTAAGTAAACCCTCTAACTTTTTATCCATAGGGTCTTTAAAAGCACAACTGTCTTCGATTGGTATGGTTGTGGGTTTAGCAAGTGAAGAAACAGCCCCCTCTACCTTAGGGACCGTCTGCCACGAGTCCCGCATGGGGTCAGATATGGGGAACATTTTCTTAAAAACAGGAGGGGGAACAAAGGGAACACCTGGTCTATCCCACTCCCTAGTAACGATATCCGCAATCCTCTTAGGGACCGGAAACGCATCAGTGTAAACAGGGACCTCTAGGTACTTGTCCATTTTACACAATTTCTCTTGAACCACCATAGGGTCGCAGTCATCCAGAGTAACTAATACCTCCCTGAGCAATAAGCGGAGGTGTTCTAGTTTAAATTTAAAAGCCAATGTATCTGAATCTGTCTGAGGAGAAACCTTTCCTGAATCGGAAACTTCTCCCTCAGACATCAAATCCCTCGCCCCCACTTCAGAGCGTTGTGAGGGTATATCGGATACGGCTACTAAAGCGTCATGATGCTCATAATCTGTTCTTAAAACAGAGCTATCGTGCTTTGCAGGTAACACGGGCAGTCTAGATAAGAATACTGAGAGGGAATTATCCATGACTGCCGCTAATTCTTGTAAGGTAAAAGAGTTAGACGCACTAGAGGTGCTAGGCGTCGCTTGAGCGGGCGTAACTGGTTGAGACACTTGGGGAGATGTTGACGGGCTACCCTCGTTACCTTCAGTCTGAGAATCATCTTGGGCCACATTTTTAAGTGCAACAATATGATCTTTAAAGTGTATAGACATATCAGTACAAGTGGGACACATTCTGAGAGGGGGTTCCACCATGGCTTCTAAACACATTGAACAAGGATTTTCCTTGGTGTCAGACATGTTTAACAGACTAGTAGTAACACAAACAGGCTTAGAAATCACTTTAATCAAGCAAAAACACACTTTGCAAAAAACATTACTGTGCCTTTAAGAAATAAAAAAGGCACACAATTTTCCAAAACAGTGAAAAATGCACCAAACTTTCTGAAATTTTCACAGTATGTACCTAAAGCATTGGTAAGATTGCACAACTAGCAAAAAAAATCGATTAACCCCTTAATGCCCAAACCGGATCAATAGTAAGCTAACAGACCGGTTAAAACAACTTTAGCTCTGCTGTGGCCCTACCTTCCCTTAGAAGTCAGATTTATGGGGAAAAAGCTTCTTATGTGTCCTCAAACTGTAGCAGGAGCCTCCATGTGAACACAGCCTGAAGATCTAGTCAATCTAACTGCGCATCTGAGGCGCGAAATTAGGCCCCTCCCACCTTACTCCGGTGCTGTGAGGCCTAAGAAACACTCCCAAGAGTTATAATATTAGCCATGTGGGTAACAACCCCTGAAAGAAAACCAAAAGGCCCTTCAAAGTGTCTCAAAAAAACGATATTTATTAGTAAAAATCGTTTGCCATAAAAAAGTGTCAACTTGCCATAAAATAGTGTCAACCAGCATAAATTAGCCCTGTTATGTAAGCTTGTAATTCCATACTTAGTCTCTGAATAAAGCTTACCCTTCCCTCATGGGGATCTTGTCAGTCTCTTCTAGCATTATCACAGTCTTGTCTAGAAATAAATGACTGAACATACCTTATTGCAGTCTAATCTGCAAACCGTTCCCCCCAACTGAAGTTTTCTGGTACTCCTCAGTCCTGTGTGGGAACAGCAGTGGATTTTAGTTACAACATGCTAAAATCATCATCCGCTCTGCAGAAATCTTCATCTCTTTTCTGCTAGAGAGTAAATAGTACAAACCGGTACCATTTAAAATAACAAACTTTTGCTTGTAGAAAACAAAAACAGAATTTATGTTTACCTGATAAATTTCTTTCTCCTACGGTGTGTCCAGTCCACGGCTTCATCCTTACTTGTGGGATATTCTCATTCCCTACAGGAAATGGCAAAGAGAGCACACAGCAAAGCTGTCCATATAGCCCCCCCTCTGGCTCCGCCCCCCAGTCATTCGACCGACGGTTAGGAGAAAAAGGAGAAACTATAAGGTGCCGTGGTGACTGTAGTGTACAGAAAAATAAAAATTTTAAACCTGACTAAAAGCCAGTGCGGGCCGTGGACCGGACACACCGTAGGAGAAAGAAATTTATCAGGTAAACATAAATTCTGTTTTCTCCTACATTGGTGTGTCCGGTCCACGGCTTCATCCTTACTTGTGGGAACCAATACCAAAGCTTTAGGACACGGATGAAGGGAGGGAACAAGTCAGGTAACCTAAACGGAAGGCACCACAGCTTGCAAAACCTTTCTCCCAAAAATAGCCTCCGAAGAAGCATAAGTATCGAATTTGTAAAATTTGGCAAAAGTATGCAGAGAAGACCAAGTCGCTGCCTTACAGATCTGTTCAACAGAAGCCTCATTCTTGAAGGCCCATGTGGAAGCCACAGCTCTAGTAGAGTGAGCTGTAATTCGTTCAGGAGGCTGCCGGCTGGCAGTCTCATAAGCTAATCGGATGATGCTTTTTAGCCAAAAGGAAAGAGAGGTAGCAGTAGCTTTCTGACCTCTCCTCTTACCAAAATAGACAACAAACAAAGAAGATGTCTGTCTGAAATCCTTTGTTGCTTCTAAATAGAATTTTAAAGCACGAACTACATCTAGGTTATGTAACAAACGTTCCTTCTTCGAAACTGGATTCGGACACAGAGAAGGAACAACTATTTCCTGGTTAATATTCCTGTTGGAAACCACCTTTGGAAGAAAACCAGGTTTGGTACGTAAAACTACCTTATCCTTATGGAATACCAGATAGGGTGAAGTACACTGCAAAGCAGACAATTCAGAAACTCTTCTAGCAGAAGAAATAGCAACCAAAAACAGAACTTTCCAAGATAGTAACTTAAAATCTATGGAATGCAAAGGTTCAAACGGAACCCCTTGAAGAACTGAAAGAACTAAGTTTAGACTCCATGGAGGAGTCATAGGTCTGTAGACAGGCTTGATTCTAACTAACCCCTGTACAAACGCTTGTACATCTGGCACGGCTGCCAGACGTTTGTGCAACAAGACAGACAGAGCAGATATCTGTCCTTTTAGAGAACTAGCTGACAAACCTTTATCCAAACCCTCTTGGAGAAAGGAAAGTATCCTAGGAATCCTAATTTTACTCCATGAGTAACCCTTGGATTCGCACCAACAGATATATTTTTGACATATCTTATGGTAAATTTTCCTAGTCACAGGTTTTCTGGCCTGAACCAGAGTATCTATAACAGATTCCGAAAACCCACGCTTAGATAGAATCAAGCGTTCAATTTCCAAGCAGTCAGTTGCAGAGAAACTAGATTTGGATGTTCGAATGGACCTTGTACTACAAGGTCCTGCCTCAAAGGTTGCTTCCATGGTGGAGCCGATGACATATTCACCAGGTCTGCATACCAAGTCCTGCGTGGCCATGCAGGAGCTATTAGAATCACTGAAGCTTTCTCCTGTTTGATCCTGGCTACTAGCCTGGGAAGGAGAGGGAACGGTGGAAACACATAAGCTAGATTGAACGACCAAGCTAACACCACATACTCTTTACCATCCCCGTGGAGATGCTACTTGTTCAGAGCGGCAAAGAGAATGACTGGGGGCGGAGCCAGAGGGGGGCTATATGGACAGCTTTGCTGTGTGCTCTCTTTGCCATTTCCTGTAGGGAATGGGAATATCCCACAAGTAAGGATGAAGCCGTGGACCGGACACAACAATGTAGGAGAAAACTACAATTCAAACACCACATTCACTTTACCCTCCCGAGAGGGACCCTATTGCTTAGAGCCGGCAAAGAGAATGACTGGGGGGTGGAGCTAGAGGGGGAGCTATATGGACAGCTCTGCTGTGTGCTCTCTTTGCCACTTCCTGTTAGGAAGGAGAATATCCCACAAGTAAAGGATGAATCCGTGGACTGGATACACCTTACAAGAGAAATCAATAAATCAGAAATAAGACTTCTCAGGGGAACTACCATTATTGTTAGTTTAATTCAGTTATAAAGTAAATATTTCTAGAGGGGCCAAAAGACATTTATGTACAGCTAGAATGAAAGAAAGGGGTAGCGAAATCATCACATAATTGAAAGACCATTTTAGGGAGAAATATTATAAATTACTTGGTCTAAAGAATTATGTTAGGGTTATAGAAATCTTTAGGTCATTTTATATTTGTTTATTTTAAAATGTGTGATAGTGCGTGTATGTGTGTCTTTGTCCACCAATATAACCACAGGAGTTGTTGTAATCAGCCAGTAAGCATGCAGAATCAATTTTAAAAAAATGTAACTACAATTGTCATAGAAAGAAATACATGTTAAATGTTTAAAGGGACATAAAAGTGCAAAAATGTTTATGCTTTAGAGAATAGCACTATTGCTTAAGTAAATATGGGATTGATCACATTCCCTTTGTGTTCATCCCCTGCAGCTCCAGAGAAGTAGTTTACTACTGGGAGCACATATGGTGAATCAATTACAAGAGGCATATGTGTGCAGCCCCCAATCGGCAGATAGCTCCCAGTAGTGCATTGCTGCTCCTGAGCCTACCTAGGGACGTTTTTCAAAAAAGAATACCAAGAGAACAAAATAAATTGTATAATAGAAGAAAGGAGCACACTATATCGTAGTGTGAGGCGGGCCTCACCATGGGGGGGGCGCTAGAGAATATAAGGGGGAGGTGCAAGAGCAGTGACACGTCACACTATCTTATGGAAATCAGCTGACTTTTGCAAAGCACAGAACAGTTTTTAAGGTGGAATAAGTCAAATAGTGTGGGCGCAGGTGGAAGAAAGGCAATGGGATCAAAATCACCCAGAGACTGTGTTGTGTTGTTTTGATCAGCAAGCACTATGGTTGAGAGCTGTGTGTGAACCCTGGATCGGATGTAATTTCCCCAAATTAAAACTAAAAAAAAGAGAAAACATAAAGTAACATTTATTATGGGAGGGGCTCTATCTTGTAAAAATCAGGAGGAGGCCCACTGCCTAAGACTTTGAAAACCCCTGCTCTATCTGAACCATGACGTTTTGACTTTTATGTCACTTTATGTAAAAAAACGTCAAAACCCAAATTATTTTGGTGCTTAACAGGAGATAGGAAAGAGGTAGATACAAACTGTATGAAGCCGGATTATGTGCAGTTAAAGTGCTTATGTTAGTATCAGGATGGGATTCCCAGTTAGGCGGCACATACCTCGCGTGCTAGATGGTGAGGTTGGTGGACCCCCTCCCTCCTCTTCTGAAGACTCTGTATCTACCGTCTCTGGCAGTCTCTCTAGTGCTGTCAGATCGCTGAGGTCATCTTTCTGGTTATCAACATCTTCATAGAAGGAAATGGTGGGAATTGGGCCATCCAGAGAAGAGAACCTCCGGTCTTGCTGTAGCTATTT
Source organism: Bombina bombina (assembly GCF_027579735.1). Taxonomy (NCBI): domain Eukaryota; kingdom Metazoa; phylum Chordata; class Amphibia; order Anura; family Bombinatoridae; genus Bombina; species Bombina bombina. Next base: position 1,387,482,773 of record NC_069499.1, read on the forward strand.
ATATGACACAAACAGAAAAAAAGAAAAATGGAATGTGAGCATAAAATATGAAGAGAAAATAGAATTTTATACTACCTGTAAATTATTTAGAACATCAAACTAATATTAAATCTAACACTACGGACTGTTATATATATGGAACAACACTTGGGAATTATTATTTCAGATTATTTAAAATTTGGTAAACAATGTAGTATTGAAGTAAGTAAGGCCAATGCTTGGTTGTATAGGCAGAGGTATCTGCAGCAGAAATAGGTTGGTCCACTTTACAGATTGCTAGATAGATTTAATCTTGGGTATTGTGTACAGATCTGGAGGCCATATTTTTAGAATGCTATAAATAAACTTAATCTGTTCAGCTGCAGGCTTCCAATACAGTACATGGTTTAAAAATTAAAATTCAGAAAGACTCAAATACCTAAATATGTACAGCTTAGAAGAGAGAAGCGAAAGAGGAGTGATAGAAACATTTAAGGCTAGATTATAAGTGGAGCACAAAATATCGCTTCGACCAAATCGATATTAGTGCTCAACTTAGTAATACCAGCGTACGCAAATGTGCGCTGGCATTACAATATTGCATGGAAGCTTTGTGCTCACGAGAGAGCACTTACATAGGCTCCAATGAATGCCTCGTTCTCATGTCGTGAGACACAGCTGAGAACCTTGCGCAAATAAGGGGGTAAGTTGCTCAGCGATGGGCAACAAATTTAAATAAATATGTATATAAGCATATAGATATATATTTATTGAGAACACACGGTCTCCATAGACCACAATGTAAAGGTACTTTTCAGAGCTATTTTTTCTAACACTCCACACCCGCCAACTATAACAACATAAAACTGCATTTTGCAGTTTGTTTTTTTAATAAAATTAAAGATACTCATTTTTTTTTTTTAATAAAGCAACACTATATGTAATTTTGGGGCCAATTGGGGGACATTTATAAAATGAACCAAAGCTGATCTCTGGTTAATTTTATGAGTGCTAATTGTTATCTCATGCTCGAGGTAGCAATACTAAGCCACTTGTAATAGCTGATTATTTATTGAGCGCCTGTAAACGGGCGAATTTGACTGTTTACGGGCGCATGATTAATTAGCTCTCCACTTGTAATTTAACCCTTAGTGAATTAAGGGACCTAATAAGGCTGAGGCTAAAAGTATGATCCATGGAATAAACACAGTGGGAGGCTTCAACAATGCCTTGGGTACGCTGAAGGCTATTTTATAATCTAATGAAGCTTATACTTTATAGGAAATATGGGCAGACGTATTGGGACTATAAATTCTTATCTGCCACACAGGTAAAGAGTGGTTGTGTGATACAGCTAACTAAAGAACTATTTTTTTAAATGAAAAAGAAACGGACATGTTTAAAAAGACAATGAAGAAAATGATAGTGTTCTGAAATTGCCCAGTAAGACATCTGGTGTTTACAGATTTCAGAGTAAAAATAAAATTAACCTGGAAATCTGCCCAAAAACAAGAAGAAAAAAAAAGGTTTTATCTTCTAAACAAGCCACAGAATAAAAGATTTTGTTCTTATGCCAGATGAGATCTGGTCACTAAGCATTATGAAAATGCTCCACAATATCTGGTTTATATGCCTATAGGAGAGAGTCTTCAGAATGTTTGCAAAGTTTGGCTTGTGAAGTCTGAAGTGTGCAATTCTGAAAACAACTCAGTATTTTACAGAAAAGGGGGTAAAAATTAATCAATGTTACTATGCATAAACATTTTACATTAAAATCTTTAAGTATTCACTGTTCATTTAAAGTTCAGATCTACGTGAACTGTACTGTTATGAACATTAAACTTGGCTTAGTAAGCTATCTTCTTGTACTCCAGACACACGAGGTCTGGGAAACCAGCGTTTACATTGTCAATATCAGGAGGGTAGCTTCCACAGGTACCTGAGGTGGAGTAAAGGTCTGATACAGGGCATCTCCTGCAGGCAAGCTCCTTCTACGTGGGTCTGTCATCCTTGGTATCCTAATGGCCTCTATTCCTACATTGCTCTTCTCTCTCTGTAGTTGAGCTGTCTGTTTTTTCTCTTCCTCCACCTCTTGTTCCAGCTTAAGCCTAGTCTGCTCGCTTTCTCTGAGCTTGGTTTCCAGCATTCCAGCCTCCTGCGCTCTCTCCTCGCATTGCCTCCTGCACCTGCGAAGTTCTTCCTGAAGTAGGGTGTGCTGGCGCTGGAGAAGGGTCAGTTCTGTGCCTTGCTTGTCTATGCTCTTAGACAGGTGATCAGGTAGGGCTGTATCCCGTGAGTTTGTACGTGAAAGACGCTCTTTCTTTTCACTGCCATCTTGTAGTTGAAGCTCTATCATTGTATCCTGCTGAGCAACCAGGGCCTAGGACACAGATAGCAATAAAATAATACTTTAAAATACCACATTCAATTATGGTTTTACATATTTAATAAACAAACTTTAGTTTCTGCAATAGGTTGAGGCAAATGTAATACTAGAAGGACAAAAATATATCAGAAAACAACTACTTAAAATGTGTATAAGCTATAAGATACTGCATATCATGTATGTTAACACATACTCTTGCTTCAATAAAAAGTGATGAAGTATAGATCAATTTAACTTATTCTAGAGTTCTAGAGGGCAGGCTTGAAGTCATTAAAGAGAGTCTGCAGATACTGCATATACTGATATTGCAAAGGTGCTTAAAACAATGAAATGAAGAATGGGGATCATACCGTATCTTACAGGTTAAAACAGATAAAAAAATAGTTAAAATGTAAAGAGGATAGGACTTGGCGTAAAGTGGTTTGATCTTGGAAAGGCAGCCTGAGAGTGACAGATATATTATAGAGGAGGATAAGAAATCTGACTGAAAAGAGTATAATGGAGTAATTTAGAATGTGGCGTCCGATCTAGAACAGTGTGAGGATGTAATCTGAGAAGGGGTAACCAGGACAATTTCCATAGGAGGGTTTAACGGTTTGATCTGTGAACAGCTGATAGTTTTTTGGGAAAGATGAGTTGTCCAATTTAGAGAAGCATGAGTGATCATAGGTTAGGATTAAGGTAAGAGGTGTGATCATTGTAGAGAACAAGGAATCTAATTAGTGGCAGTTCTTGAACTTAATATTTGGGGGGGGGGGAAAGGCTAATTGGAGGGCTAACAAACGTGGTGAAAAAGATGAAATACACAGAACATGTAATATATGTAGCCCTTTACAGCTCAAGAGGGATGCTACACATACCCACATAGAACCGTCACTGAATCCAATATGCAAGATATAGGATCTTTACAAGGATTAAACATACAGAAGTCTAGTGTTGATTAGAGAATGTAATGGCCTTTAAGTAGAGAGGATGAATATGACCTGTGAACAAGGGAAAGATGTGATTTGTGTGGAGGTGAATAATCTGACCGAGGAGGACTAACAGTCTGAAGTGTGTGAAGGTGAATGAGCTGACTGAGGAAGATGAACAGTCTGATGTGTGTGGAAGTGAATAATCTGACCGAGGAGGACTAACAGTCTGATGTGTGTGGAGGTGAATGAGCTGACTGAGGATGACTAACAGTCTGATGTGTGTGGAGGTGAATGAGCTGACTGAGGAAGATGAACAGTCTGATGTGTGTGGAGGTGAATGAGCTGATTGAGGAAGATGAACAGTCTGATGTGTGTGGAGGTAAATAATCTGACTGAGGAAGAGGAACAGTCTGATGTGTGTGGAGGTGAATAATCTGATTGAGGAAGATGAACAGTCTGATGTGTGTGGAGGTGAATAATCTGATTGAGGAAGATGAACAGTCTGATGTGTGCGGAGGTGAATGAGTTGACTGAGGAAGATGAACAGTCTGATGTGTGTGGAGGTGAAAAATCTGACTGAGGAAGATGAACAGTCTGATGTGTGTGGAGGTGAATAATCTGATTGAGGAAGATGAACAGTCTGATGTGTGCGGAGGTGAATGAGTTGACTGAGGAAGATGAACAGTCTGATGTGTGTGGAGGTGAATAATCTGACTGAGGAAGATGAACAGTCTGATGTGTGTGGAGGTGAATAATCTGACTGAGGAAGATGAACAGTCTGATGTGTGTGGAGGTAAATAATCTGACTGAGGAAGATGAACAGTCTGATGTGTGTGGAGGTGAATAATCTGACCGAGGAGGACTAACAGTCTGATGTGTGTGGAGGTGAATGAGCTGATTGAGGAAGATGAACAGTCTGATGTGTGTGGAGGTGAATAATCTGACCGAGGAAGATGAACAGTCTGATGTGTGTGGAGGTAAATAATCTGACCGAGGAAGATGAACAGTCTGATGTGTGTGGAGGTTAATAATCTGACCGAGGAAGATGAACAGTCTGATGTGTGCGGAGGTGAATAATCTGACTGAGGAAGATGAACAGTCTGATGTGTGTGGAGGTAAATAATCTGACCGAGGAAGATGAACTGTCTGATGTGTGTGGAGGTAAATAATCTAACAGAGGAAGATGAACAGTCTGATGTGTGTGGAGGTGAATAATCTGACCGAGGAAGATGAACAGTCTGATGTGTGTGCAGGTGAATAATCTGACTGAGGAAGATGAACAGTCTGATGTGTGCGGAGGTGAATAATCTGACTGAGGAAGATGAACAGTCTGATGTGTGTGGAGGTGAATAATCTGGCTGAGGAAGATGAACAGTCTGATGTGTGCGGAGGTGAATGAGCTGACTGAGAAAGATGAACAGTCTGATGTGTGCGGAGGTGAATAATCTGACTGAGGAAGATGAACAGTCTGATGTGTGTGGAGGTGAATAATCTGACTGAGGAAGATGAACAGTCTGATGTGTGTGGAGGTAAATAATCTGACTGAGGAAGATGAACAGTCTGATGTGTGTGGAGGTGAATAATCTGATTGAGGAAGATGAACAGTCTGATGTGTGTGGAGCTGAATCATCTGACTGAGGAAGATGAACAGTCTGATGTGTGTGGAGGTAAATAATCTGACTGAGGAAGATGAACAGTCTGATGTGTGTGGAGGTGAATAATCTGACCGAGGAAGATGAACAGTCTGATGTGTGTGGAGGTGAATAATCTGACCGAGGAAGATGAACAGTCTGATGTGTGTGGAGGTTAATAATCTGACCGAAGAAGATGAACAGTCTGATGTGTGTGGAGGTGAATAATCTGATTGAGGAAAATGAACAGTCTGATGTGTGTGGAGCTGAATCATCTGACTGAGGAAGATGAACAGTCTGATGTGTGTGGAGGTAAATAATCTGACTGAGGAAGATGAACAGTCTGATGTGTGTGGAGGTGAATGAGCTGACTGAGGAAGATGAACAGTCTGATGTGTGTGGAGGTAAATAATCTGACCGAGGAAGATAAACAGTCTGATGTGTGTGGAGGTGAATAATCTTACTGAGGAAGATGAACAGTCTGATGTGTGTGGAGGTAAATAATCTGACTGAGGAAGATGAACAGTCTGATGTGTGTGGAGGTGAATAATCTGATTGAGGAAGATGAACAGTCTGATGTGTGTGGAGCTGAATCATCTGACTGAGGAAGATGAACAGTCTGATGTGTGTGGAGGTAAATAATCTGACTGAGGAAGATGAACAGTCTGATGTGTGTGGAGGTGAATGAGCTGACTGAGGAAGATGAACAGTCTGATGTGTGTGGAGGTGAATAATCTGACCGAGGAAGATGAACAGTCTGATGTGTGTGGAGGTTAATAATCTGACCGAAGAAGATGAACAGTCTGATGTGTGTGCAGGTGAATAATCTGACTGAGGAAGATGAACAGTCTGATGTGTGCGGAGGTGAATAATCTGACTGAGGAAGATGAACAGTCTGATGTGTGTGCAGGTGAATAATCTGACTGAGGAAGATGAACAGTCTGATGTGTGCGGAGGTGAATAATCTGACTGAGGAAGATGAACAGTCTGATGTGTGTGGAGGTGAATAATCTGGCTGAGGAAGATGAACAGTCTGATGTGTGCGGAGGTGAATGAGTTGACTGAGGAAGATGAACAGTCTGATGTGTGTGGAGGTGAATAATCTGACTGAGGAAGATGAACAGTCTGATGTGTGTGGAGGTGAATAATCTGACTGAGGAAGATGAACAGTCTGATGTGTGCGGAGGTGAATAATCTGACTGAGGAAGATGAACAGTCTGATGTTTGCGGAGGTGATTAATCTGACTGAGGAAGATGAACAGTCTGATGTGTGCGGAGGTGAATGAGCTGACTGAGGAAGATGAACAGTCTGATGTGTGTGGAGGTAAATAATCTGACCGAGGAAGATGAACAGTCTGATGTGTGTGGAGGTGAATAATCTTACTGAGGAAGATGAACAGTCTGATGTGTGTGGAGGTAAATAATCTGACTGAGGAAGATGAACAGTCTGATGTGTGCGGAGGTGAATGAGCTGACTGAGGAAGATGAAAAGTCTGATGTGTGTGGAGGTGAATAATCTGACCGAGGAGGACTAACAGTCTGATGTGTGTGGAGGTGAATGAGCTGACTGAGGAAGATGAACAGTCTGATGTGTGTGGAGGTGAATAATCTGACTGAGGAAGATGAACAGTCTGATGTGTGTGGAGGTGAATAATCTGACCGAGGAGGACTAACAGTCAGATGTGTGTGGAGGTGAATGAGCTGACTGAGGAAGATGAACAGTCTGATGTGTGCGGAGGTGAATAATCTGACTGAGGAAGATGAACAGTCTGATGTGTGTGGAGGCGAATAATCAGACCGAGGAAGATGAACAGTCTGATGTGTGTGGAGGTGAATAATCTGACTGAGGAAGATGAACAGTCTGATGTGTGTGGAGGTGAATAATCTGGCTGAGGAAGATGAACAGTCTGATATGTGCGGAGGTGAATGAGTTGACTGAGGAAGATGAACAGTCTGATGTGTGTGGAGGTGAATAATCTGACTGAGGAAGATGAACAGTCTGATGTGTGTGGAGGTGAATAATCTGACTGAGGAAGATGAACAGTCTGATGTGTGCGGAGGTGAATAATCTGACTGAGGAAGATGAACAGTCTGATGTTTGCGGAGGTGATTAATCTGACTGAGGAAGATGAACAGTCTGATGTGTGCGGAGGTGAATGAGCTGACTGAGGAAGATGAACAGTCTGATGTGTGTGGAGGTAAATAATCTGACCGAGGAAGATGAACAGTCTGATGTGTGTGGAGGTAAATAATCTGATTGAGGAAGATGAACAGTCTGATGTGTGTGGAGGTAAATAATCTGACCGAGGAAGATGAACAGTCTGATGTGTGTGGAGGTGAATAATCTTACTGAGGAAGATGAACAGTCTGATGTGTGTGGAGGTAAATAATCTGACTGAGGAAGATGAACAGTCTGATGTGTGCGGAGGTGAATGAGCTGACTGAGGAAGATGAACAGTCTGATGTGTGTGGAGGTGAATAATCTGACCGAGGAGGACTAACAGTCTGATGTGTGTGGAGGTGAATGAGCTGACTGAGGAAGATGAACAGTCTGATGTGTGTGGAGGTGAATAATCTGACTGAGGAAGATGAACAGTCTGATGTGTGTGGAGGTGAATAATCTGACCGAGGAGGACTAACAGTCAGATGTGTGTGGAGGTGAATGAGCTGACTGAGGAAGATGAACAGTCTGATGTGTGCGGAGGTGAATAATCTGACTGAGGAAGATGAACAGTCTGATGTGTGTGGAGGTGAATAATCTGACCAAGGAAGATGAACAGTCTGATGTGTGTGGAGGCGAATAATCAGACCGAGGAAGATGAACAGTCTGATGTGTGTGGAGGTGAATAATCTGACTGAGGAAGATGAACAGTCTGATGTGTGTGGAGGTGAATAATCTCACTGAGGAAGATGAACAGTCTGATGTGTGTGGAGGTGAATAATCTAACCGAAGAAGATGAACAGTCTGATGTGTGTGGAGGTGAATGAGCTGACTGAGGAAGATGAACAGTCTGATGTGTGTGGAGGTGAATAATCTGACTGAGGAAGATGAACAGTCTGATGTGTGTGGAGGTGAATGAGCTGACTGAGGAAGATGAACAGTCTGATGTGTGTGGAGGTGAATAATCTGACTGAGGAAGATGAACAGTCTGATGTGTGTGGAGGTGAATAATCTAACTGAAGAAGATGAACAGTCTGATGTGTGTGGAGGTGAATAATCTGACTGAGGAAGATGAACAGTCTGATGTGTGCAGAGGTGAATGAGCTGATCTGGGAGGAGGTGAAGTAATCATCCTTGGGTTGAAGGATCTGACCTGTGAAGCTGTAAAGGATCTCAGAGTAATGGAGATGAGGGACTTGGGGTTGTGGAGAGAGGTCTGGAAAGGGAAGAAGGATCTGACATGGCAGTACCTTACTTGAGAGGGTGTCATTACCTGCAAGCCATGTAGCAAGCTGTATATGCTGACAAGCTTCTGCGCTGCCTCCTGTAAATAAAGGAGACAGAGATATTAGACAAATCACCCAGCAGATGGTGGACGCATGCAGGTGAGCACACAACTCATTATACACATAAAGTACACACTACCTCTTGAGGGCTTTTATGCTGCAACTGATTTCCATTGCGATCCTAAAAAGAGCAGAATCACAGTAAACAAATAAGAAACAGAGACTAACAGATATATGATAAGCTTATTGTAACGTTCTATATATTATATGTTTTGCAGATTATGATGTGGGGTATTCTATTATGTAAAGATACTTTTATCTCTTTGCCTTATGAGATTATTGCATGAGGTTTCTCTCACCTTGTGATTAGTATCTTCTTCTTTGCTCGGCTCCAAAGACCCATTGACGCTGCTTGTGTCCCCATCTGCATGAAGGTAACACATGAACAGATGGTTTAATTAAACAGCAGGCAGAAAACAAGACAGCTTAGTAATATATATAAATATATATATATATATATATATATATATATATATATATTATTTATTTATTTATACACACACACAATACTTATTTAAAGACATTCTGTCATGGTTTGGTGCTCACTCACTTATGGTATCATTGGGCTGGGTATTTACAGTATTGCAAGAGTCAGATGAGTTGTTTTGTTCCGTCCGAGCAAACAGGATCTCTGTTCCTGTCCCCAGAATCAGGTCTTTTAATGCTTCCACTGTAAAGTGAAAAAGAGTTATACAGACAGCTCACTCAATACTTGGTTTCATTTAATAAACATAAACAGTATATAAAATAATTATTTAACATATAATAATTTATCATTAATATAGACACGTGCATGCTCCATAGCCTACCTCTCAGTAAGTTTTCATGGAAAGTTTTAACACACAATACCAAGAGAAAGATAGATGATAGCTTCCATGTACCTTGAAGCAGTCACTTTTTAAATCTTTCTATGATCAGACTTTCTTACAAACTGACCTTAATAATAATAATCTCTGTTATAGTACAGCAAGTCCAGATTCACCCATAACGAGGTCATATGATTTTCTTTTCAGATTTGTTTATACAGTCTGCAGCACTTTCTAATAGTTTTAATTGCATTCAGTGTATTTCCTGTACAATAACATTCATGAAGTAGGAATCTGTATCCAACTAACTTCAATTACATACCAAAAAGAGCAGAATGCATTTATTTTTAAAGGGACATTAAATGCAAAATATTAATGCATTTGAAAGATTTAAATATTTGTGCATGAAAAAGGTTATGTTACAGCTGTTTAAACTGAATTAGAAAAAAAAAAGGAATTGTGTTGAGATTGCTCACTGGGTGATAAAAACGGTTTCCACAGCTCTGTTGGTGGACCACTAAGTGTATCATGACCAAAAAAAAACAACAATTTCCCACAAAAACATGTTTTATAAAAAGCAAAAAAAAAAAAAGATTTAAAACCCCCTTTTATTTTCTTCTCCCCAAGATTTAATTTGACTTTAATTCATCTAAAATGTAGTATCCTTGCTGCCTTTCTGAAGTCATCACAATTTCTCTTATAAAGTCCAATCACTAGCGTCCTCCAAACTCAGCTTAAAAGCCTCAAAATTGTGAATCCATCTTTTCACTTTAGCTTCCCTGTCCTAATGCCCACATAATTCCCAGCACTTCTGTTACTCTTTCTAAACTCACCCTCTTTAATGACTTCATTGATCAGTTTCTCCCCACGGTAGCTGTCTGTTGAGTCTGTCCTGAAGAGGCTGCGGGTGTTCACTGAAAATCCAGAGGATTCCTCACCAACTTGCAGTTGGACCATTTTGGAAAAGAGATTCACTTTTTCTTCCAGGAGCTCAATCACTTCTCTGTCTTTTTGCTGGATGACCTCTGGGTTAAAAACATGACAATCTTGGGTAAATAGACCTTTCATGGGGCACATCTTAAGTTCTAACAAATGTTTATAGGGATGGTAAAGAGTATCACGGAGATGCAAACCTTTTAGCTTCCTCTGTTTGGTCTCCACTTCAGTCTCAATCAATGGAAAATCCTCTCTTTTGGGACATCTAAAATGTAACATTGTGGCATGACAAGTCATTGCAGAAAAAACTGAAGCAGAACAGCTTACATCAATTTCTCCCAAAACTGGCAAAAATATTAGTGATCAGGTACAAATTTTATCTTGCTCATCTTACTACTGCACAATACTGCTCAAAGCCTCCTGTAGTTTCTTTTTAGAGTGACCTATGATCATTCATGGATTCATGATTCACTGCTTCCAAGACTGATCATGGACAGCCTATAATTTATTTAGTTGATGGATTATTGTTGTTGCAGGAGGTAAAAGATATGTTTTATTTTAATGCGCAGTTAAGCCTCCCTCTGAGTATACGTTGTTACTTACACTTGGACTGACTGTGCAATGATCTTCATCCATGTGTTACGTTCCTCTTTGGAGGCAGCGTGCACCTCGTACATCTCTGGGGGCTTTGCACTTATCAGAAACATGCCCTTCTCTTGGTTTGCAATGTCACGGACAATCAGATTCTGCAAGGAGATCACTGCTGGCTTGTCCTGTAAATACAGGAAAATAGGCACTGTGAACCACGCGAGGCAATGAGTCATTCAGATCAACCATAGTGCACAACCATTACATAGAACTGCCTTGTCTGCTTGTTCAGATTAAACTTGACAACTAAATGGTTCTTAACTGATTTAACTATAAATTCTCACCAGTGTGGGGAAGAAGTACTTCTGGTCCTTTTCTTGGAGAAGGATCAGGACATCAGTCATTAATAGCATCAGGATATCTGTGAAAGAAATTAAATATTACCTAATGTTCAGTAATAAATTGCATATATATCAGGATCATCCCCGTTCGATTCACCGGAACAGATTCACCGGAACAGATTCTACAGTCTCTAGTTCATATATCATTCTAGGAAGCCCATTCACTAATATATAGAGCTTAGATGACCCATAAAGGAGAGGAAGAAGTGATAGAAACTTTCAAGTATATTAATGAATTCAGTAAAGATGAGGATAAAATAATTTTTCACAAAAAGAGCAAGGGGTCTTAAACTCAAATTGGAGGGTGGAAAATTCTGAAAAGTAGCTCTTTACAGAAAGGGAGGTTAATTTCCAGTTGTGGAAATAAGGACAAGCTCTGTAAGGTAATTCAAAACACCAGAGATATGCATAGAGTTATTGTAAGAATAAATTAAAGGGACATTAAACCCTCTAACTTTTGTGTAAAAAACATAAATTATGCTTACCTGATAATTTAATTTCCATCTGTGGGAATTAAGAACCTGGCCACCAGGAGGAGGCAAAGACACCCCAGCCAAAGGCTTAAATACCTTCCCCACTCCCCTCATCCCCCAGTCATTCTGCCAAGGAACAGTAGGAGAAATATCAGGGTATAAATGGTGCCAGAAGAACAATACTTAATTTAGGTCCACCCACCAGAGAAACGGGCGGGAGCAGTTGACTCTCCTCCCTCAGATGGAAATTAAATTATCAGGTAAGCATAATTTATGTTTTCCATCTTAATGGGAGGAGTCCACTGTCCACTTCCATCTTAATGGGAGGAGTCCACTGTCCACTTCCATCTTAATGGGAGGAGTCCACTGCTTCATTCATTACTTGTGGGAACAAATAACCAAGCTCTAGAGGACACTGAATGAAAAAAACGGGAGAGTAAAAAGAGACGGACCCTAAACTGAGGGCACCACAGCCTGCAGAACCTTTCTGCCAAAAGCTGCTTCTGCCGAAGCAAAAACATCAAACTGGTAAAATTTTGTAAAAGTATGTAAGGAGGACCAAGTAGCTGCCTTACAAATCTGCTCCCTAGAAGCCTCGTTCTTAAAGGCCCAAGAAGAGGCCACAGCCCTAGTTGAGTGAGCCGTAATCTTCTGAGTAGGTTTATGTCCCGCTGTCTCATAGGCCAAACGAATAATGTTTCTCAACCAAAAAGCCAGTGAAGTGGAAGAGGCCCTCTGCCCCCTGCGCTTCCCTGAATACACAACAAATAAAGACGAAGTCTGTCTGAAGTCCTTCGTGGCCTGAAGATAAAACTTCAATGCCCGAACCACATCCAAGTTATGAAGTTACCTTCCCTGAGATGAAGAAGGGTTAGGACACTAGGAAGGAACTACTATTTCCTGATTGATTGACACAATCTTAGGGAGAAACCCCAATCCAGTGCGAAGAACAGCCTTATCAGCGTGAAAAACCAAGTTAGGTGGCTCACATTGCAAAGCCGCTAAATCAGAAACTCTGCGAGCTGATGCGATAGCCAGTAGGAATAGAACCTTCCAGGAAAGAATCTTAATGTCAAGTGAATGCATAGGCTCAAACGGAGCCCTCTGCAAAATATTAAGAACCAAGTTTAAGCTCCAAGGAGGAGCCGAATTTCTAAAGACAGGTCTGATCCTAACCAGAGCCTGAACAAAGGACTGAATATCAGGAAGCTCCGCATGCTTCTTGTGTAACAGCACCGATTAAGCCGAAATTTGTCCCTTTAAGGAACTGGCAGCAAGACCTTTGTCCAGACCATCCTGGAGAAAAGCCAGAATCTTGGATACCCTAACCTTGTGCCAGGGATATCCACGTTCCTTACACCAGGATAAGTAGGTCCTCCACACATTATGATAGATGCGACGAATGACCGGTTTCCTGGCCTGTATGAGAGTATCGATCACTCTCTCAGAAAAACCTCTCTTGGCCAAGACTAGGCGTTCAATCCCCACGCAGTCAGCCTCAGAGAATCGAGATTTTGGTGTAGAAAGGGATCCTGAACCAGCAGATCTCTGCGACAGGGTAACCTCCAAGGAGGAGACGATGACATCCCCACCAGATCCGCAAACCACGTCCTCCGCGGCCACAACGGAGCAATCAGAATGGTCGAAGCATGCTCCTGTTTTATGCGGGCCACCACTTGAGGAAGGAGTGGCAACGCTGGAAAAATGTAAATTGGGTTGAACTCCCAAGGCCCAGCCAAGGTGTGCCTGGGGGTCCCTGGACCGCGACCAGTATCTGGGTAGCTTGAAGTTGAGTCTGAATACCATGAGATCTATCTCCGGCGTCCCCCATCTGTTGCAGATCTCCGCAAACACCTCGGGATGGAGAGACCATTCCCAGGATGAAAACGATTGTCTGCTGAGAAAATCCGCTTCCCAGTTGTCCCCACCCAGAATGTGGATCGCTGAGAGCGAACAGTTGTGGGTCTCTGCCCATTCTAGAATCCGAGATACTTCCCTCATGGCTAGGGAGCTTCTCGTTCCCCCTGATGGTTTATGTAAGCCACCGAGGTAATGTTGTCCGACTTGAATCTGATGAATCGGGACAACCTCAGGTGGGGCCAAGCCCTCATAGCATTGAATATCGCTCAAAGTTCCAGAATATTTATTGGCAAAGTCGACTTCTCTCGAGTCCACCTGCCCTGTGCCCTTCTGGCACCCCATCCTGATAGACTTGTGGCCGTGGACACAATCTCCCAGGATGGTCTCAAGAAGGATGTCCCCTGGGAAAGCTGTGCCGGGCAGGCCCACCAAGAGAGGGATTCCCTCACTCGACCGTCCAGATAAATCTGTTGGGATAGATCTGAGTGATCGCCGTTCCACTGTCTCAACATGCATAACTGAAGAGGTCTGAGATGGAACCTGGCGAATGGAATGACATCTATGCTGGATACCATGAGCCCAATCACCTCCATACACCTGGCCACAGATGTCCTTGAGGAGGGCTGAAGGGAAAGACAGTTGGGCGCAATCTTGGAATGTCTCTGATCTGTCAAGAATATCTTCATGGATATGGAATCTATTATCGTACCCAGGAATTCCACCCTGTTGCTGGGGACCAGAGAACTCTTTCTTTCATTTATCTTCCATCCATGGGATCGAAGGAGAAGAAGAAGAGCCCTTGAGAGATCCTCGGCGAGACTGCAGGATGGAGCCTGTACCAGGATATCGTCCAAATAAGGAGCCACTGCAATACCTCTGGCTTTCGCAACCGCGAGCAACGCTCCCAGAACGAATGGTAAGTTCACAAACTGGTAGTGTTGGTCAAGAAATGCGAATCTTAGGAATTTGAAGTGGTCCTTGTAGATTGGCACGTGAAGGTAAGCATCCTTCAGGTCTATTGGCATCATAAACTCTCCTTCTTGAACTAGGGGCAGAATCGATCTGATCATCTCCATTTTAAATGATGGGAATGACAGAAACTTGTTTAGGCACTTTAGGTACAGAATTGGACGAAACGTGCCCTCCTTCTTTCGAACCACGAAAAGGTTTGAATAATACCCCAGACCTCTTTCTGCTAGAGGGACTGGGGCGATAACTCCGAGAGAGGAGAGATCCCTCACGCAACCTAGGAAGGCGTCTCTCTTCTCTGGTCTAGAAGATAAGTTTGACAGGAGGAATCTGCCTCTGGGCGGATGAGTCTTGATTCTTATCCTGTAGCCCTGGGCTATGACCACCAGAACCCAAGGGATCTGAACGTCTCTTATCCAAGCATCCGTAAAAAGAGATAGTCTGCCCCCAACATGATCCAGAGACAGATTGGGGGCCGCCCATTCATGACGATTTTGTCTCGGCCGGCTTCTTACTCTGCTTGGACTTGTTCCAAGAGTGAGCTGGTTTACAAGATCCCTTGGACTGCTCGGTTTTCACGGCAGGCTGCTGGCGTTGAGACTTGTCCAAACAAAAGGGACGAAAAGTAGACCCCTTAGGCTTATTCTTCTTATCCTGCAGTAGGAAAGCACCCTTGACCCCGGTGACCGTGGATATGATGGAATCCAGACCTGGACCAAGAGAACCTTCCCCTGAAACGGCAGGGAAAGTAATCTAGACTTGGAAGTCATGTCCGCAGACCACGACTTTAACCACAGAGCCCTATGGGCCAGAACAGAAAAACCTGATGTCTTGGCATTCAGGCAAATAATCTGCATATTTGCATCGCAGATGAACGAATGAGCTACCCTTAAGACCTTAATTCGTTCCTGTTTCTCTTTGCGTGGAATCTCCACCTCGACCATAGCTGACAGAGCGTCACACCAATATGTAGCAGCTCCAGCTACCGCAGCGACTGCAGCTGCCGGTTGAAAAACAAACCCTGTGAGTTGGAACATCTTCCTTAGCATGGACTCCAATTTTTTATCCATGTGCTCCTTGAATGAAGAACTATCCTCAGTGGGATAGTCGTACGCATAAGGAGCGTGGAAATAGCACCATCCACCTTAGGATTGGCCCCCCACAGTTCGAGCTGAGAGTCCGGAACGGGGAACAGCTTTTTAAAACAAGTAGAAGGGGAAAATGATGAGCCAAGTTTCTCCCATTCATTCTTAATATTAGCCATTTTGACAGGAACCGGGAAGGTCTGTGGTACCACCCTGTCCTTGTAAACCCTATCTAGTTAGGGATTGAAGGTTCCTCCTGCAGTTGTGACTCCGGAACCTCTAACGTAGCTAGGACCTCTTTTAGCAGGAAGCGTAAATGCTCCATCTTAAATTTAAAATCTGGCTCCTCCGCAGATGTAAGCTTAGATGTCGCTGATTCTGACCCAGAAAGAGCGTCCTCCGAAGATTCAGAGTCACCTTCATCAGCGGATAATATGTCAGAGACATCCAGATGACCCCTGGAATGGATAGCTATGATTCACCTTTTGCTTGCACATAGCAGGGCGTGGTAAGGCATTGAAGGCCGCAGAAACTGCCGCCTTTAACTGTTCAGCGAATTCTGGCGGCCAAAAGGCCCCTCCCGTGGGAGGATTAGTATCGGCCTGGGGAGCTGCATGTGCAATCGGAGATGAATGTAGGGAACGCACCTCGCGGGACGGAGAACTCTCAGAAGTGGACGGCTCAGTTGAACCAAATATCTTGTTCTTTTTAGATATTGCAATCTTATCAACGCATGTGGAACAGAGTTGAGCAGGCAGATCAACCGGGTCTCCTCACAATAGACACAGTTATTAGGTTTAATTAAAGAGGGAGTACCCTCTAACATATCAGAGTCCTCCATAGATTGCGCCTTTATTACAGACTAGATATAAATTAAATGGCACCTTTATACCCAATGTCCGGGGCACTCACCACCTCCTATGACCCGGATCACAGAGAAAACGCTTAGTCTCCTGCAACCACCGGTCAAGAAAGAGGAAGTTGAAGAGGCCACACCCGGTCATATGGAGTGTCATGCAGGACCGCCCCTGCACTAAAGAGAGAACGTGACAAAAAAAAAAAAAAAAAAAAGGCAGCGCCATATCTCCCAAACCCCCCCCAACTGTTCGCACATTGACAGAGCCTCATCTCACACATGTCGCAGCATCAAACACAATAAACAGACAATATTGTGCACAACCCCCCCCCCCCCCCTGTTCAATAACCTCCATTCCTGGGGTATTAACCCTTGGATTCTATACAGATAAAAGGAGACACACTGTGACCCTGTCTTCTTACGTTATCATATATGTATAAATGAAACAATCTTCCCAGAATCTATGCCGTGGAACAGGAACATGGCCTTTCAAGTGTGACAGGTTAGTAACATTGCTCCTGACATGAACTTGAGAGCAGAAAGCAGGCAGCGAAACACGGCAACGCTGATTGCTTATGGAGCTGTTAATATGAGTTGGGATGGTTTCGCAGAAATACTCTCCCTGCATCTCCGGAGTTTAACTTTCACCCATGCTCTTACTGAGAGGCTGACAGGACTACTTAAAACTCCAGTCCCATTGTGAAGAGTACTACCTCCATAAGAGACTACTGCAAATCTTCCGACACTTCTCTGCCAACCTCCTGTGACGAAAGCCAAAGAATGACTGGGGGATGAGGGGAGTGGGGGAGGTATTTAAGCCTTTGGCTGGGGTGTTTTTGCCTCCTCCTGGTGGTCAGGTTCTTAATTCCCAAAAGTAATGAATGAAGCAGTGGACTCTCCTCCCATTAAGATTGAAATTGTGCTTTTCCCACGCTCCATAGACAGGCAAAAAAAGCAAAATCCGTAATGTAGGTTTTCAAAATGCAGCAACTTGCCTAAGCAAGCTGTCTGATTTGCAGGTTATGTAATTGCTTTTTGGTCTCTCTAGGGAGTGTGAAGCAAACACATATTTACACAAAAGCAAGGGGTGTTTAATGCCCTTTTAAAGGGACAGTCTACTTGAAAATTATTATTGTTTAAAAAAAACAAAAAACCTTTATTACCCGTACCCCAGTTTTGCACATCAGTGCTGGTTCTTGTATAGCCATTATCATTCTCCACTAGAGTGAGCACAATATTATGTTATCTTTATGGCACACATGAACTAGCAGTGTCTGGCTGTTGTGTAAGATTTTAAAATAAAATAAAATGCACTGAGATAAGGGGCGGCCAGCAGGGGTTTATAACAGGCAAACTCAGAGGTTATAAAGTATATTAATATAGCAATGCTGGTTATGCAATGCTAGGGAATGGGTAGTAAAGGCGTCTATCTTTTTAAACAATAAAAAAATCAAGTAGACTTTACACTTCAGAAGAAAATAAGGGCACAATCTATGCGCCTACTGATTGGTATCTGCGCCGGTATTGCAAGTTGTGCGGTGATTCTAAAATGCTTGCGTTCCAGCCTATACCAACACAATCCATTCCGCCATCTGAGAGCAGTAGTAATGAGTTTTGGGCAACAAAAATGCTTCACAAAACTCATAACTAAAATGTTACAATGTACACTTACACCCATAAACTACATATTAACCCGCACTCCTGCATCGCAAACACTAATTAAAACTTAATAACCCCTAATCTGCCACTCCCGACATCCCCGCTACTAATAAGTTATTAACCCCTATTCCCCCACACCCCAACATCGCTGACACTATAATAAAGCTATTAACCCCTATTCCACCGCTCCCCGTTATCGCCGCTAGTAAATAAATTTATTAACCCCTAAACCTCTGGCCTCCCACATCACAGTCACTAAATAAAGCTATTAACCCCTAAACCCTAATCAAATTTAAAAAAACACCCAAAAAAAGTAAAAAAAAAAAAAACAACCTAACACTAACCCCCGACGATCCAGTTACAGTTTCTCAAGTCCGGACATTCTGGCGGCGAGAAGTCTTCATCCAGGCGGTGAGGTCTTCATCCATCCAGATGGCGTCTTCTATCTTCATCCCGGCAGTGTCTTCTATCTTTATCCCGGGGGTGCAGAGCGTGTCTATCCTTGAAGACATCCGGCGCAGAGCGTCCTCTTTAAACGGTCACCAATGTACACTGAATCTTCAAATTGGCTGATTTCAACAGCCAATAGAATTTCAGTAGCTCTCATCCTATTGGCTGATTTGAATTTCAAAAATCAAATCAGCCAATAGGAATGCAAGGGACGCCATTTTGAAAAGGCTCCCTTGCATTGAAGATCCAGTGTACAGCGGTGACCGCATGAAGAGGACGCTCCGCGCCGCCAGGATGAAGATAGAAGACACCGCCAGGATGAAGATAGAAGATGCCGTCTGGATGAAGATAGAAGACGCCACCTGGATGGATGAAGACCTCGCAGCCTGGATGAAGACTTCTCGCCGCCTGGATGTCTGGACTTCAGAAACTGTAAGTGGATCGTCGGGGGTTAGTGTTAGTTTTTTTTTTTAGATTAGGGTTTGGGCTTTAGGTAAAAGAGCTAAATGCCCTTTTCAGTGCAATGAAAAAGAGCTGAATGCCCTTTTAAGGGCAATGCCCATACAAATGCCCTTTTCAGGGCAATGGGTAGCTTAGGTTTTTGTTAGAGTTAGTTTTTTTTATTTTGGGGGGTTGGTTGGGTGGTGGGTTTTACTGTTAGGGGGTCTTTGTATTATTTACAGGGAAAAGAGCTGATTTCTTTAGGGCAATGCCCTACAAAAGCCCTTTAAAGGGCTATTGGTAGTTTATTGTAAGCTAGGAGGTGTTTTTATTTGGGGGGGCTTTTTTATTTTTATAGGGCTATTACATTAGGTGTAATTGTTTTTATTTTTGATAATTTCGTTTGTTATTTTTTGCAATTTAGTATTTTTTGTAATTTTAGACTTAAAGGGACATGAAACCCAAATTTTTTCTTTCATGATTTAGAAAGAGCATACAATTATAAACAACTTTCTAATTTATTTCTAGTATCTATTTTGCTCCATTCTCTTGATATTCTTTGCTGAAAAGCATATCTAGATATGCTTAGTAGCTGCTGATTGGTAGCTGCACATAGATGCCTCGTGTGATTGGTTCACAGTGTGCATCGCTATTTCTTCATTAAAGTATATATATCTAAAGAATGAAGCAAATTAGGTAATAGAAGTAAATTAGAATGTTGTTTAAAATTATATTCTCTACCTTAATCATGAAAGAAAATGTTTGGGTATAGTGTCCCTTTAAATCTTTTTAGTAGTGTTAGTTTTTTTATGTTTAATTTAGTTTATTTAATTGGTAGTTATTTTAATTTTAGTATAATAGTTATGTTAGGTTAATTGTTAGTTTAAACTTAGGTTCTTTTAATTTCACAGGTAAGTTTTTATTTATTTTAAGATAGGGATAGTTTAATTTTAATATAAAGTTATTTTTTTTAGGTTTAGGGGTTAATAGTTGAATTTAGTTTTTTTGCGATGTGGGGGGCTGGCGGTTTAAGGGTTAATAGGTTTATTTAGTGGTGGAGATGTGGGAGATCAGAGGTTTAGGGGTTAATAACTTTTATAAGTGGCGGCGATATCAGGGGCGGCAGATTAGGGGTTAATAGCTTTATTATAGTGGTGGCGATGTCGGGGAGCGGCGGAATAGGAGTTAATAACTTTTATTAGTGGCGGTGATGTCGGGAGCGGCAGATTAGGGGTTAATAACCTTATTTCAGTGTTGGCAATGTCGGGGCAGCAGATTAGGGGTGTTTAGACTTGGGGTTTATGTTAGGATGTTAGGTTTAAACGTAACTTTTTTTTCCCCATAGACATCAATAGGGTTGCGTTACGGCGATCGCCATTCCGCAGTCCAGGTGTTAGTTTTTTTTCTAACACTCTCTCCCCATTGATGTATATGGGGAAAGCGTGCACGAGAACATATTCTCAGCCCTTGGATTTTGTGCGGTATGGAGCTTATCGCGACCATATCGCACGTACAAGGAGGCTTTTCTGAAACTTGTAATGGCAGCGCTATGGAGGGTAAAATAACGCAACTTTTGTTGCGTTCATTTTGCACCCTCTATAGTGCAAAACTTGTAATCTAGATGTATGTTATTCATTTGCAAGAGCACTAGATGGCAGCAGTGTTCAATGTGATACAGTGCTGCAGATATGTGCAGGTTACCCGCCTAGGTATCCTATTCAACAAAGAACCTTTTTTTTAAAAAAAATATTGTGTTCTGTCTGAATCCTGAAAGAAAACATTTGGGATTCATTTCCCTTTAAGGATTTGTTGCTAGTACTAAATGTTAAAGGGACATTGTACTAGCATAGAAAGAGCAAAGCATTGAAGGGTATCTTGTATATCGCCTATGTTTTTAGCACTGTGGAATCTGTTGGCGCTGTACAAATACCTGATAATAATAAAGGGAATAATCTACTGCTAACACTGAAAAGGGGCTAATATACAATAGCAAAAAAACTCATTTGTAAACACTGTTAATGCAGCTGAATTAAAGTGAATATAAATTTTGATGCTAAAGTGCCCAGTTTTTAAAAATTTGAATAAAAACAGGGGCAATTTAATTCATTAAAATTTACATTTCACTCGTGTTGTGAAAAAAAACTTACCTTTTAATCTTGACAGCCGCTCCAGCTTCCTCCACCCGTCGCAAAGCCTCTTCCTGGGTTTAAAATGAGGAATCCGGCTTCCTCCAATCACAGCGTTGAATCCGACACTGATTCCCCCAGGGGGGAAGCCGTGATTGGAGGATGACCGATCCATCATTTTTGACGTCAGAAATGGCTTGCGACGACCGAATGAAATGTAAATTTTGATGAATTAAAGTGCCCCTGTTTTTAATCGAATTTTTAAAAACCGGGCACTTTAGCATCAAAATTTACATTACCTTTAATGTTAGTTTTACTCCCTTTCTTCTAAGGTGCAGGATAACTACATGAAGAAAATGCACACTAGACTGTACCTTTAATGAACTTTTAAAAATGCCATGTACAAGTTTTGCAAATTTGGAGTATAGGTACAAATCCCTAAATCCAGAATTATTCTGAAATTCAGACTTTCATTAATAGTTTTTAAAAAAAAAATTACTAAAAGTGACAATTTTTCCTGCCTTTAAGTCACAATCTTCTTTGCCTGTGGATTTGGGTTCTAAAATGGAAATAATAGTCTATATTTATCTATTAGCATTCTGATTACAATACTGTAATATCTGATGTATACAAAAATGATCTAAAACTACATTTAGGTTGAGTGTATAATCGGTATAATGACATGTAAATATTGCCTAAATGACATGAGATTGTTCTTTACACTTGGTCCCATCTCCTCTCCAAGCTGTCCCATTCTACAGATGCAAACGTACAAATATTTCTAAATTTAGTGTAACTATATGAGAGCGCCGCTTGTGCTTATATACAAGTGTATACGTGATATTGCCTATATTATAATAAGCAGCTGTTATATACAAAACAAAAAAACACTCTAACAGCGCTGTTAGTGTGTTTTGATGTTTCTAAATTTAGACCTTTTCTGGTCTCAAGCAGTTTGGATAAATTGTTTTGTATCTGTACTTACAAATTCTGCAGCCTCCAGTCTGGCCCCCACCCCATCGCCCAGTTCAGTGTGGTTTTTGGCTAGTTTTAAGAGTTTAAGCTCTTTTTTTATTTTTAGCAACCAAACTGTGACTCACTGACTAGGAAAAACTTGACCTGTTCTGTAAACATTTTGTATATTAGTGTGTCGTAGTCAGAATGACACACTCTGGTAAGTCACCTTAACACTAGGATAGGTACAGTTGTCTACTTAAGTTTTACCTTTAAAGCGTCCTGCTGATGTCTTCCACAGCAGGGTTCCATCATGAATGAGCTTCCTCCGTAGCATCTCTTCTTTGCCAAAGCACCATTTGCCGAGCACATTTGCTGTGGATTTACTGTCCACTTTCTGGTAGATTTCCTGCAGACGCAGGTTCTTTTCACAGTTGTAAACCTCCTGGTCTATGGATGTGATGAGCTCTTTGATAAGAGACAGGGCTGTAGCTAAGTCTTGATACTCCTCTTCATCACCTGAGAAGGTGGCATAACATTTTCTAATTTAATATCCACAAAACATTTGGGAGAACATTCTACAGTCATCTTCAGTTACATTCCATCTGATATTGCTATGAAAATCCAGAGTGCATTCAGACAAACACATTGATTAACACGGAAGATAGTAATAAGTAATTATGGCCTAGATTTAGAGTTGGGCGGTAGCCGTGAAAACCAGCGTTAGAGGCTCCTAACGCTGGTTTTGAGCTACCGCCGGTATTTGGAGTCAGTCAGGAAAGGGTCTAACGCTCACTTTCCAGCCGCGACTTTTCCATACCGCAGATCCCCTTACGTCATTTGCGTATCCTATCTTTTCAATGGGATCTTTCTAACTCCGGTATTTAGAGTCGTGTCTGAAGTGAGCGTTAGAAATCTAACGACAAAACTCCAGCCGCAGAAAAAAGTCAGTAGTTAAGAGCTTTCTGTTCTAATGCCGGTTTATAAAGCTCTTAACTACTGTGCTCTAAAGTACACTAACACCCATAAACTACCTATGTACCCCTAAACCGAGGTCCCCCCACATCGCCGCCACTCGATTAAATTTTTTTAACCCTTAATCTGCCGACCGCCACCTACGTTATACTTATGTACCCCTAATCTGCTGCCACTAACACCGCCGACCCCTATATTATATTTATTAACCCCTAATCTGCCCCCCACAACGTCGCCTCCACCTGCCTACACTTATTAACCCCTAATCTGCCGTCCGCACGCCGCCGCCAGCTACATTATAGCTATGTACCCCTAATCTGCTGCCCCTAACACCGCCGACCCCTATATTATATTTATTAACCCCTAATCTGCCCCCCACAACGTCGCCTCCACCTGCCTACACTTATTAACCCCTAATCTGCCGTCCGCACGCCGCCGCCAGCTACATTATAGCTATGTACCCCTAATCTGCTGCCCCTAACACCGCCGACCCCTATATTATATTTATTAACCCCTAATCTGCCCCCCACAACGTCGCCTCCACCCGCCTACCCTTATTAACCCCTAATCTGCCGAGCGGACCGCACCGCTATTATAATAAAGTTATTAACCCCTAATCCGCCTCACTCCCGCCTCAATAACCCTATAAGAAATAGTATTAACCCCTAATCTGCCCTCCCTAACATCGCCGACACCTAACTTCAAGTATTAACCCCTAATCTGCCGATCGGAGCTCACCGCTACTCTAATAAATTTTTTAACCCCTAAAGCTAATATTAACCCTAACCCTAACACCCCCCTAAGTTAAATATAATTTTATTCTAACTAAATATATTAACTCTTATTAAATAAATTATTCCTATTTAAATCTAAATACTTACCTGTAAAATAAACCCTAATATAGCTACAATATTACTTATAATTATATTATAGCTATTTTAGGATTAATATTTATTTTACAGGCAACTTTGTATTTATTTTAACCAGGTACAATAGCTATTAAATAGTTAAGAACTATTTAATAGCTAAAATAGTTAAAATAATTACAAAATTACCTGTAAAATAAATCCTAACCTAAGTTACAATTAAACCTAACACTACACTATCAATAAATTATTTAAATACAATATCTACAATTATCTACAATTAAACCTAACACTACACTATCAATAAATTAATTAAATACAATACCTACAAATAACTACAATTAAATAAACTAACTAAAGTACAAAAAATAAAAAAGAACTAAGTTACAAAAAATAAAAAAATATTTACAAACATTAGAAAAATATTACAACAATTTTAAACTAATTACACCTACTCTAAGCCCCTTAATAAAATAACAAAGCCCCCCAAAATAAAAAATGCCCTACCCTATTCTAAATTAAAAAAGTTCAAAGCTCTTTTACCTTACCAGCCCTGAACAGGGCCCTTTGCGGGGCATGCCCCAAAGAATTCAGCTCTTTTGCCTGTAAAAAAAACACATACAATACCCCCCCCCAACATTACAACCCACCACCCACATACCTCTAATCTAACCCAAACCCCCCTTAAATAAACCTAACACTAAGGCCCTGAAGATCTTCCTACCTTATCGTCACCATACCAGGTTCACCGATCGGTCCTTGGAAGTCTTGATCCAAGCCCAAGCGGGGGGCTGAAGAGTGACGTCCATCCTCGGGCTGAAGTCTGGATCCAAGCGGCGGCTGAAGAAATCCATCATCGGGCTGAAGTCGGAAGTCCATCATCGGGATGAAGTCTTCTATCAAGCCGCATCTTCAATCTTCTTTCTTCTGGAGCGGAGCGGAGCCATCTTCTTCCAAGCCGACGCGGAACATCCTCTTCAACCGACGCCTACTCGCCGAATGACGGTTCCTTTAAATGACGTCATCCAAGATGGCGTCCCTCGAATTCCGATTGGCTGATAGGATTCTATCAGCCAATCGGAATTAAGGTAGGAATATTCTGATTGGCTGATGGAATCAGCCAATCAGAGTCAAGTTCAATCCGATTGGCTGATCCAATCAGCCAATCAGATTGAGCTCGCATTCTATTGGCTGTTCCGATCAGCCAATAGAATGCAAGCTCAATCTGATTGGCTGATTGGATCAGCCAATCGGATTGAACTTGATTCTGATTGGCTGATTCCATCAGCCAATCAGAATATTCCTACCTTAATTCCGATTGGCTGATAGAATCCTATCAGCCAATCGGAATTCGAAGGACGCCATCTTGGATGACGTCATTTAAAGGAACCGTCATTCGGCGAGTAGGCGTCGGTTGAAGAGGGTGTTCCGCGTCGGCTTGGAAGAAGATGGCTCCGCTCCGCTCCAGAAGAAAGAAGATTGAAGATGCGGCTTGATAGAAGACTTCATCCCGATGATGGACTTCCGACTTCAGCCCGATGATGGATTTCTTCAGCCGCCGCTTGGATCCAGACTTCAGCCCGAGGATGGACGTCACTCTTCAGCCCCCCGCTTGGGCTTGGATCAAGACTTCCGAGGACCGATCGGTGAACCTGGTATGGTGAAGATAAGGTAGGAAGATCTTCAGGGGCTTAGTGTTAGGTTTATTTAAGGGGGGTTTGGGTTAGATTAGGGGTATATGGGTGGTGGGTTGTAATGTTGGGGGGGTATTGTATGTGTTTTTTTTACAGGCAAAAGAGCTGAATTCTTTGGGGCATGCCCCGCAAAGGGCCCTGTTCAGGGCTGGTAAGGTAAAAGAGTTTTGAACTTTTTTAATTTAGAATAGGGTAGGGCATTTTTTATTTTGGGGGGCTTTGTTATTTTATTAGGGGGCTTAGAGTAGGTGTAATTAGTTTAAAATTGTTGTAATATTTTTCTAATGTTTGTAAATATTTTTTTATTTTTTGTAACTTAGTTCTTTTTTATTTTTTGTACTTTAGTTAGTTTATTTAATTGTAGTTATTTGTAGGTATTGTATTTAAATAATTTATTGATAGTGTAGTGTTAGGTTTAATTGTAGATAATTGTAGATATTGTATTTAACTAATTTATTGATAGTGTAGTGTTAGGTTTAATTGTAACTTAGGTTAGGATTTATTTTACAGGTAATTTTGTAATTATTTTAACTATTTTAGCTATTAAATAGTTCTTAACTATTTAATAGCTATTGTACCTGGTTAAAATAAATACAAAGTTGCCTGTAAAATAAATATTAATCCTAAAATAGCTATAATATAATTATAATTTATATTGTAGCTATATTAGGGTTTATTTTACAGGTAAGTATTTAGATTTAAATAGGAATAATTTATTTAATAAGAGTTAATTTATTTCGTTAGAATAAAATTATATTTAACTTAGGGGGGTGTTAGGGTTAGGGTTAAAATTAGCTTTAAGGGTTAAAAAATTTATTAGAGTAGCGGTGAGCTCCGATCGGCAGATTAGGGGTTAATACTTGAAGTTAGGTGTCGGCGATGTTAAGGAGGGCAGATTAGGGGTTAATACTATTTATTATAGGGTTATTGAGGCGGGAGTGAGGCAGATTAGGGGTTAATAACTTTATTATAATAGCGGTGCGGTCCGCTCGGCAGATTAGGGGTTAATAAGTGTAGGCAGGTGGAGGCGACGTTGTGGGGGGCAGATTAGGGGTTGATTAATATAATATAGGGGTCGGCGGTGTTAGGGGCAGCAGATTAGGGGTACATAGGGATAATGTAAGTAGCAGCGGTTTACGGAGCGGCAGATTAGGGGTTAAAAATAATATGCAGGGGTCAGCGATAGCGGGGGAGGCAGATTAGGGGTTAATAAGTGTAAGGTTAGGGGTGTTTAGACTCGGGGTACATGTTAGAGTGTTAGGTGTAGACGTAGGAAGTGTTTCCCCATTGAAAACAATGGGGCTGCGTTAGGAGCTGAACGCGGCTTTTTTGCAGGTGTTAGGTTTTTTTTCAGCTCAAATGGCCCCATTGTTTTCTATTGGGGAATCGTGCACGAGCACGTTTTTGAAGCTGGCCGCTTCCGTAAGCACCGCTGGTATCTAGAGTTGCAGTGGCGTTAAATTATGCTCTACGCTCCCTTTTTGGAGCCTAACGCACTGAAAAGCCAGCCCTTCTGTGAACTCTAAATACCAGCGGTATTTAAAAGGTGCGGGGGGAAAAAAGCACGCATAGCTAACGCACCCCTTTGGCCGCAGAACTCTAAATCTAGGCGTATGTCCCCTGAGCTTTAGCTTAGATAACTCTACTATAGAAAACATTCTTCCTACTACATGTAACTCACATAGCCCAGTAGTGCACTCACCTTTTGAGTTCTGCAATATGCGATCAATGAGGACTGGATATTTTGTAATTCTCTGTGTAACAAGGAGGATACACTCCTGCACTCCATGTCTGCGCAGTAAGGTGGACCGAGTCATCTTCTATGATATTAAAGAAGACCAAAGTAATACCACAAGAAAAAGTTCAGATAAGTGGGACATACGCATGGAATCAGTATATCATAACTGAACAAATAGCATGGTATTTAGCATTGTATCTATTGAGTAATTGGGAAAAAGCAGGTTATTTGCTGAGGACTAAACTTGGAGAACAGGACAAAATCAACGTAAAATTACTCATCAGCACAAGGTGCACGGTTTCACTCTGCTCTCTGTTCTTATAGCAGTGTCTTATCTAGAAAGAGGGTGGGGCCGCATTCCAATGAGAGGAACTGTGTGAGAATCTTTATTTGTTATGAGAAAAATTCTTATTAAAACTAACTAAATTGCTACAAAATAATATAATTGACATAACATGTAGACATGCCTACTACACTATCAGTTTTAATTTTTATATTTGCTTTGAGGCAACATCGTAGAGATGTTGTGTGGTTCTCTGTAATGACGCTGCATATAGCTGTGATACTACTGTCCTCCCTTGTACGCCAATATTAATACCTTATTTGAAACCTGAAGATAAATAATATGTGTTTAGTTTAAAGGCACAGTATAATACAAAATTGATATTGTTTAAAAAGATAGATAATGCCTTTACTAACCATTCCCTAGCTTGCACAACCAACTTTGTTTAATTGATATACTTTATAACAAATAAGACAGTCTTTTATCACATGCTTTTTTATTAGCTTTTCACAAGACACTGCTATTTCATGTGTACCATATATATATAACATTGTGCTCACTCCCGTGGAGTTGTGAAGGACACAGCACTAATTGGCTAAAATGAATATCAATAGATAATAAATACATAACCCTGAGATAAGGTTGCTGTCTGCAGAGACTTAGATACAAGGTAATCACAGAGGTGAAAAGTATATTTATTAAACCATGTTGGTTGAGCAAAACTGGGGAATGGTAATAAAGGGATTACCCATCTTTTTAAACAATAAACATTTTGGAGTAGACTGTCCCTTTAATAACAGCCTTGCTTGGTAAGCTGACTACTGATTTATGTTACTGCAATAGGCTCAGAATAAACACTGTTATTATTATTATACTACATTCCATGTCACATTTACTTTTTTCAGTAGTATTGTGTGCCCTAAGTTGCGCTGACAAGCACCAGGACAGAACAGACACAAAACACAAACGTTTCTTTCATCATTCAGAGTATAAAGTTTTAAAGAAGTTTCCAAGCCACTTCTATTTTTAAATTTGATTTTTTTCTCATGTTATTATGTATTGAAGAGATATCTAGATAGGTAGTGTGCACATGTCTGGAGCACTTCATGACAGGAAATAGTGCTGCCATATAGTGCTCTTGCTAATGTATACCATTCTTACAAAACTGCTGCCATATAGTGCAGCAGACACGTGCATACTCCTAAGCTTAACCTTCATGATTTTCAACCAAGGATACAAAGAAAATGAAGAAAATGCGATAAAAGAAGTAAATTGGTAATTAAAATTGTATGCTCTGAGTCATGAAAGGTTATGAGCTATTTGTAAAACACTTAAAGGGACAGTCTACCCAAAAATTGTTATTGTTTAAAAAGATAGATTATGCCTTTACTACCCATTTCCCAGCTTTGCACAACCAACATTGTTAGATTAATATACTTTATAACATTTAAACCTCTACATTTCTGCCAGTTTCAAAGGCTCTATTGACAGCCTCTTAAAATCACATGCTTTTGTATTTGCTTTTCACAACAGGAGACTGATAGTTCATGTGGGCCATATAGATAACCATGGCCTAGATTTAGAGTTTGGCGGTAGCCGTCAAAAGCAGCGTTAAGGGGTCCTAACGCTGCTTTTTACCGCCCGCTGGTATTTAAAGTCATGTAGGTAAAGGTCTACCGCTCACTTTTCTTCCGCGACTTTTGGCTACCGCAGATCCCCTTACGTCAATTGCGTATCCTATCTTTTCTATGGGATTTGCCTAACGCCGGTATTATGAGTCTTGGAAGAAGTGAGCGGTAGACCCTCTACCGACAAGACTCCTACCGCCAAAAAAAGTCAGTAGTAAAGAGCTTTATGGGCTAACTCGGGAACATAAAGCTTTTAACTACTGTGCTATAAAGTACACTAACACCCATAAACTACCTATGTACCCCTAAACCGAGGCCCCCCCACATCACAAACACTATAATAAATATTTTTAACCCCTAATCTGCCGACCGGACACCTCTGCCACCTACATTATCCCTATGAACCCCTAATCTGCTGCCCCTAACATCGCTGACACCTACATTATATTTATTAACCCCTAATCTGCCCCCCCAACGTCGCCGACACCTAACTACAAATATTAACCCCTAATCTGCCGACATCGCTGCCACTATAAAAAATGTATTAACCCCTAAACCGCTGCACTCCCGCCTCGCAAACACTATAAATTTTATTAACCCCTAATCTGCCCTCCCTAACATCGTCGCCACCTACCTACAATTATTAACCCTTAATCTCCCGCCCTCAACGTCGCTGCTACTATATTAAATGTATTAACCCCTAAACCTAAGTCTAACCCTAACACCCCCCTAAGTTAAATATCATTTAAATAAAACAAAATAATATTCCTATAATTAAATAAATTAATCCTATTTAAAACTAAATACTTACCTGTAAAATAAACCCTAATATAGCTACAATATAACTAATAGTTACATTGTAGCTATTTTAGGATTTATATTTATTTTACAGGCAACTTTGTATTTATTTTAACCAGGTACAATAGCTATTAAATAGTTAACTATTTAATAGCTACCTAGTTAGAATAATTACAAAATTACCTGTAAAATAAATCCTAACCTAAGTTACAATTAAACCTAACACTACACTATCATAAAATTAATTAAATAAATTAACTACAATTACCTACAATTACATTTAATTAAATAAAATAAACTTTAGTACAAAAAAAAATAAACACTAAATTACAGAAAATAAATAAAAAATTACAAGAAGTTTAAACTAATTACACCTAATCTAAGCCCCCTAATAAAATAATAAAGCCCCCCAAAATAAAAAAATGCCCTACCCTATTCTAAATTACAAAGTAATCAGCTCTTTTAATAATAATAATAATAATATAATGCAGGGGTCGGTGATGTTGGTGTCGGCAGATTAGGGGTTAATAAGTGTAAGGTTAGGGGTGTTTAGACTCAGGGTTCATGTTAGGGTGTTAGGTGTAGACTTAGAAAGTGTTTCCCCATAGGAAACAATGGGGCTGCGTTAGGAGCTGAACGCTGCTTTTTTGCAGGTGTTAGGTTTTTTTTCAGCCAGCTCAGCCCCATTGTATCCTATGGGGATATCGTGCACGAGCACGTTTTTCCAGCTTACCGCTACCGTAAGCAACGCTGGTATTGAGGGTTGAAGTGGCGCTAAATTATGCTCAACGCTCACTTTTCTGAGCCTAATGCAGCCATTCAGACAACTCTAAATACCAGTGTTGGCTTAAGGGTGCGCTGGAAAAAAAGTAGCGTTAGCTACGCGGGTCTTTACCGACAAAACTCTAAATCTAGGCAAATGTGTTCACGCCCGGGAAGTTATTTAAGAGTTAGCACAATACAGTACTAAATGCAACTCAATAGATTTTAAATAGTCACAGTCATGTGATCAGGGGGGCTGTCAGATGATGCTTAGATACAAGGTTATCACAGAGGTAAAAAGTGTATTTATATAACAGTGTTGGTTATGTAAAACTGGGGAATGGGTAATAAAAGGATTATGTAACTTTTAAAACAATAAAAATTCTATTGTAGACTGTCCCTTTAAAGAGACAGTAGACTAAAAATTTTACTTTCATGATTCAGATAGAGCATGCAATTTTAAACAACATTTCAATTTACTTCTGTCATCAAATATACTTTGTTCTCTTGGTATCTTTTATTGAAGGGTAAAACTAGGTAGGCTCAGGAGTGTGCACGTGTCTTCCATGGCAATATTATTTGTCGATTTGTTATACAATGTTGCAAAACACTGCTGCCATAGAGTACTAAAGACACGTGCACACTCTTATGAGCCTATATGTGCCATTTAGTTCTCTTGCATAACTGCTGCCATATAGTGCTCCAGACATGTGCACGCGGCTGACCTTAAGTTTCTGCTTTTCAACAAAAGATACCAAGAGAACAAAGAAAATATGATAATAGAAGTAAATTAGAAAGTTGTTGCATGCTCTATCTGAAACATGAAAGAAAAAAAAATTGTGTTTTACGTCCCTTTAAAGGGGAGAACATTTTATGGTACACTGTCCCTTTAAATAGGTATCAAAGACTCACCCGGATCATTTGCTGGAATTTTTTGTCCCTGGAGAAAAGCTCTTTGTAGAGTTTCATGGCTTTGTGATGCTGACTGCAGAACTCAAAATAAGCTTTTTTCAAGTGTTCAGCATTTGAACCAGAGAACTGCAGGAAAGAAAATGAATACTGAAATACAATCGCTACACACTGTCTCACAATCAGATATCACAAACAATATGTGGAAATCCGTAGCATAGCTGGATATTGTTGATTGTGTAATTGTTCAGTTTAATTTGTAGATATATTTTATTTCTACTCTGAGAATTGGAACATAATTTGCAAGACAAAGGTTAGAAATATGTTAGATTACAAGTATGATAAAAGGTTGTGCGATGTGCAGTGTGCTACAGTAGAGACCCAACGTGCAAACTATAGAACTCCAGGATAGACTGGCACTGAAATGTACTTGCTGTTAAAAAATAAATACCAAGGATGGCACTGTTTACTCAACCACTGGACTGATTGTGGAGCGTACACTGAATCTGATTGGTGCAAACACTTTGTGCATGTTTGATTGGAAACCAGATGTGCACCAATCAGAATCAATTCTCCAATATCAATACCTCTTGTACACCACATTGTCAAT
This sequence comes from Bombina bombina, assembly GCF_027579735.1. Taxonomy (NCBI): domain Eukaryota; kingdom Metazoa; phylum Chordata; class Amphibia; order Anura; family Bombinatoridae; genus Bombina; species Bombina bombina. The sequence continues at coordinate 1,387,515,057 of NC_069499.1, forward strand.
CTCAGAGTAAAAAAACAAACAAAAAAAAACAACTATTACATTTACATATTCTGGGGCTAAATAGTTTGATAGAATTTCCCTTCAATTAGCTGCATCTACACTAGATAGATGTAAGTGCTGACCAGGGCCATTTGTTTTACAGTCAGGTTAGTTGTGTTCCGTAAGGGTAGCATATTTTTGGGTTATTTCAGACTTATTCCTAAAGATTCTTATAAACAGAGCTTTACTTCTCATTGTCGAGTATTAAGATTCCAACCTATTACTTACTGAACATTTTTTCACTATGAAGTCATACCTGGTTGATGAGAATGTCCCCAAGTTTATTGATGACAAAGTTCTTGTTACTGTCGGACGCCAGTGAGTCTTTACGCCTCTCAAGGAGCTGAATGAGAAAGCGAACATGAATATCACTGAGCTCATCTACAGAAGGGAACATATTCTGCACCAAAGCAGGATCCATTTGAAGGTCTTCCAGCATCCCCTTCCGGAACATGTTTGTCATAATCTTCAGGGTGCGCACATGGTGAACCTCTGTCTGGATCAGTTCTTGGAAAAGGAAAGCAAGATAGACTCAATAACTGTTAGCAGTATGGGGGACTAACTGGCTGTTAAAGAGTTATAACGCATGAAGTTGCCACAGGTCGCCACTCACCATATATCACATCCTGGCGTTTCATCACATCCTTCTTGTGTTGCTGGAGATAATTGTTATCCACAGCCAGACTCCATGAATCTGCCTCAAACTCCTTCTCATCATTTGCAAAATCGCTCATCAGCTGATTGTAGACCTCAGATCCTAATTAAAAAAAAATCAGCTTGATTGAGTTCACTCTCTCGTCTACTCCTTGTGTTATTTGTGTACAATCCCCCAAACCAGCTATTATAAATTGTGCACCCGCTCCTGTATTATGTGTGTGTGATCTATCCGTTAGTGTCTGCACATTTAGCCAGACCAGTTTCTCCCTTTTGTCTGTGCATGCTCTTGTCCAGTATGCCTGCCCTGTACTCTGCACCAGACATTCTACAGTAAAAACATTTAATGACAGCATTTTATATTTTTTTTTGTTCTCCTGTGTCACCTTAGATTAGGATACAGCTGGCGAGCAAATAAGAATCAGTCACTGGTGATATCTTTACCTGGGGCAGTATGGGAGTGCTACAGGGCTGCTACTTTCACTATGTGTTAAAAAACCTTATTAAAGAATTAAACTCATGTTTTATTTTTCTTACAAATGACAATAAAGGGACATTCCATGGAATATGTACGCACACACACTGTATACATATAATCACTAGAATGTCCCTTTATTTGTTATACGTGTGTATTCCCCTATATTATGCATATATTGTCTCTCCCAGTCCAACTGTCCAGTATTATGAGAGTCCAGTTTCCCAGCCCAGCTCTATTTCAGTATTTGGTTTTATCTCAGACATTCAGATCTCCTCTTTTTTTATTCATAACAAAATTAACATCATGAAATACAAGGAGTGAAATGAAAAGGTGAATACATGTTCTTTGTAGTCCGTTGCAGATCTCCTCTTTAGTAAGTCTTAGTCTATCACAGGTTACCTTTGTATCTCACTATTCAGCTCAGCAGTATTACACGTATGATCTCAGGTCACCTCTAGTGCCACTCACATGCCTGGTAACTCATCTTATGTCACTCTAGCACACCTCTTGCTCCTACCTTCATCAATTAGTGACTCCACAGATAACGTTCTGTTTCTCATATTCAGAGAGTCAGTAGACTGAGAGAGGATCCTGCGAATTCCCAGAGGGCTTTCATCATTTAGGTTCCTGCAAGACAATTCAAGGATCAGACAAGGCTCACTGCTGTGACTGGCCCATCTCAGCCAGAGAAACAGGAATACTGCATTGTACAGTACCTTTAAAGGGACAGTTTACCCTTTTCTCCCCTTTAATTTGTTCCGAATTATTCATTTTACCTGCTAAAGTGTATTCAATTGTTTACAAATAGCTCCTTTAATATCAACAACTGAAATAGCTGCTTTTGCCTGTGGTATCCCTAACTATACTAAAAACAAAATTTATGCTTACCTGATAAATTTCTTTCTCTTGTGGTGTATCCAGTCCACGGGTTCATCCATTACTTGTGGGATATTCTCCTTCCCAACAGGAAGTTGCAAGAGGACACCCACAGCAGAGCTGTCTATATAGCTCCTCCCCTAACTGCCACTCCCAGTCATTCGACCGAAGACAAGCAAGAAAAAGGAGAAACTATAGGGTGCAGTGGTGACTGTAGTTTAAAAATAAAAAACACCTGCCTTAAAGTGACAGGGCGGGCCGTGGACTGGATACACCACAAGAGAAAGAAATTTATCAGGTAAGCATAAATTTAGTTTTCTCTTGTAAGGTGTATCCAGTCAACGGGTTCATCCATTACTTGTGGGATACCAATACAAAAGCTTTAGGACACGGATGAAGGGAGGGACAAGGCAGGAACTTAAACGGAAGGCACCACTGCCTGCAAGACCTTTCTCCCAAAAATAGCCTCCGAGGAAGCAAAAGTATCAAATTTGTAGAATTTAGAAAAAGTATGAAGCGAAGACCAAGTCGCCGCCTTACAAATCTGTTCAACAGAGGCCTCATTTTTAAAAGCCCATGAGGAAGCTACCGCTCTAGTGGAATGAGCTGTAATTCTTTCAGGAGGCTGTTGGCCAGCAGTCTCATAAGCTAAACGGATTATGCTTCTCAGCCAAAAAGAAAGAGAAGATGCCGAAGCCTTTTGGCCTCTCCTCTGTCCAGAGTAGACAACAAACAATGCAGATGTTTGACGAAAATCCTTAGTAGCTTGTAAATAAAACTTTAAAGCTCAAACCACGTCAAGATTGTGTAATAGACGTTCCTTCTTTGAAGAAGGATTAGGACACAGTGACGGAACAACAATCTCCTGATTGATATTCTTATTAGATACCACCTTAGGAAGAAACCCAGGTTTGGTACGCAAAACTACCTTATCTGCATGGAAGATCAGATAAGGGGAATCCCACTGTAAGGCAGATAACTCTGAAACTCTTCGAGCCGAAGAGATAGCTACCAAAAACAACTTTCCAAGATAAAAGCTTGATATCTATGCAATGCAGAGGTTCAAACGGAACCCCTTGAAGAACTTTAAGAACCAAATTTAAACTCCATGGCGGAGCAACAGGTTTAAACACAGGCTTGATTCTAACTAAAGCCTGACAAAACGCCTGAACGTCTGGAACATCTGCCAGACGCTTGTGCAGAAGAATAGACAGAGCAGAAATCTGTCCCTTTAAGGAACTACCTGACAATCCCTTCTCCAATCCTTCTTGGAGAAAGGATAATATCCTAGGAATCCTGACTTTACTCCATGAGTAACCCTTGGATTCACACCAATGAAGATATTTACACCATATCTTATGATAGATTTTCCTGGTGACAGGCTTTCGAACCTGAATTAAAGGGACAGTCAAGTCCAAAAAAAACTTTCATGTTTCAAATAGGGCATGTAATTTTAAACAACTTTCCAATTTACTTTTATCACCAATTTTTCTTTGTTCTTTTGGTATTCTTACTTGAAAGCTCGTCCTAGGAAGGCTCATATGATAATTTCTAAGCCCTTGAAGGCCGCCTCTAATCACATGCTTTGTATTTGCTTTTCACAGCAGGGGAGAGCTAGTTCAGGTAAACCCTATAGATAACATTGTAAGCATGCACGTGGATTGTGGCAGACACTGCACTAATTGGCTAAAATGAAAGTCAATAGATAATAAATAAAATGTCATGTGATCAAGGGTTTGTCAGAAGATGCTTAGATACAAGTTAATCACAGAGGTAAAAAGTGTATTATTATAACTGTGTTAGTTATGCAAAACTGGGGAATGAGTAATAAAGGGATTATCTATCTTTTAAAACAACAAAAATTCTGGTGTTAACTGTCCCTTTAAGGTATGAATGACCGACTCGGAGAAACCACGTCAGCCGCAGAGAAATTAGATTTGGATGTTTGAATGGACCTTGGAGTAGAAAGTCCTGCCTCAGCGGCAGAGTCCATGGTGGAAAGGATGACATGTCCACCAGATCTGCATACCAAGTCCTGCATGGCCACGCAGGTGCTATCAAAATCACAGAAGCTCTCTCCTGCTTGATCTTGGCAATCAGATGAGGGAGCAGAGGAAATGGTGGGAACACATAAGCCAGGCTGAAGGACCAGGGCACTGCTAGAGCATCTATCAGCGCTGCCTGGGGATCCTTTGACCTGGACCTGTAACAAGGAAGCTTGGCGTTCTGATGAGACGCCATCAGATCCAGTTCTGGTTTGCCCCATAGTTGAATCAGCTGGGCAAATACCTTCGGATGGAGCTCCCACTCCCCCGGATGAAAAGTCTCTACTCCTGGCATATGGATAGCTGAGAGATGGCAAGAGTGAACCTCTGCCCATAGAATTATCTTTGAAACCTCCAACATTGCCAGGGGGCTTCTTGTTCCCCCCTGATGGTTGATATAGGCTACAGTCGTGATATTGTCCGACTGAAATCTGATGAACCTGACCGCAGCGAGTTGAGGCCAAGCCTGAAGAGCATTGAATATCGCTCTCAGTTCCAGAATGTTTATTGGAAGGAGGGCTTCCTCCTGAGTCCACGAACCCTGAGCCTTCAGGGAGTTCCAGACTGCGCCCCAGCCCAGAAGGCTGGCATCTGTCGTCACTATAGTCCACTCTGGCCTGCGGAAACTCATTCCCCTGGACAGATGGACCAGAGATAACCACCAGAGAAGAGAATCCCTGGTCTCTTGATCCAGATTTAGCAGAGGGGACAAATCTGTGTAGTCCCCATTCCACTGATTGAGCATGCAAAGTTGCAGTGGTCTGAGATGTAGGCGGGCAAACGGAACTATGTCCATTGCCGCTACCATTAGGCCGATTACTTCCATACACCGAGCCACTGACGGCCGAGAAGTGGAATGAAGAGCACGGCAGGAAGTTAGAAGTTTTGATAACCTGACCTCTGTCAGAAAAAAATTCATTTCTACTGAATCTATCAGTGTTCCTAGGAAGGAAACTCTTGTGAGAGGGGAGAGAGAACTCTTTTCTTCGTTCACCTTCCACCCGTGAGACCTCAGAAAGGCCAGAACAATGTCCGTATGGGACCTGGCGATTTGAAAAGTCGACGCCTGTATCAGAATGTCGTCTAGGTAAGGAGCCACCGCTATGCCCCGTGGCCTTAGAACCGCCAGTAGGGACCCTAGAACCTTCTTAAACATTCTTGGTGCCGTGGCTAACCCGAAGGGAAGAGCCACAAACTGGTAATGCCTGTCTAAGAATGCGAACCTGAGGAACTGATGATGATCTCTGTGAATCGGAATGTGGAGATAAGCATCCTTCAAGTCCACGGTAGTCATATATTGACCCTCCTGGATCATAGGGAGGATGGTTCGGATAGTCTCCATCTTGACGGATGGGACCCTGAGAAATTTGTTTAGGATCTTGAGATCCAAGATAGGTCTGAAAGTTCCCTCTTTTTTGGGAACTATAAACAGATTTGAATAGAAGCCCTGCCCCTGTTCCTCCCTTGGAACTGGGTGGACCACTCCCATAACCAGTAGGTCTTGAACACAACGTAAGAATGCCTCTCTCTTTATCTGGTTTACAGATAATTGTGAGAGATGAAATCTCCCCTTTGGAGATGAAGCTTTGAAGTTCAGAAGATATCCCTGGGAAACAATCTCTAATGCCCAGGGATCCTGGACGTCTCTTGCCCAAGCCTGGGCGAAGAGAGAAAGTCTGCCCCCTACTAGATCTGGTCCCGGATTCGGGGCTACTCCTTCATGCTGTCTTAGAGGCGGCAGCAGGTTTTTTGGCCTGCTTCCCCTTGTTCCAAGCCCGCTTCGGTCTCCAGACTGGTTTGGACTGGGCTAAATTTCCCTCTTGTTTTGCATTAGAGGAAGCTGAAGCTGCGCCACTCTTGAAGTTTCGAAATGAACGAAAATTATTCTGTTTGGTACTTAATTTATTGGACCTATCCTGAGGAAGGGCGTGACCTTTTCCTGCAGTAATATCAGAAATGATCTCTTTCAGGCACGGCCGGAATAGGGTCTGTCCTTTGAAGGGGATGTTAAGAAGCTTAGACTTTGAAGCAACGTCTGCTGACCAGGACTTAAGCCATAGCGCCCTGCGCGCCAGAATGGCAAAACCTGAATTCTTAGCCGTTAGTTTGGTTAGATGAAAAACGGCGTCAGAAATAAAGGAATTAGCTAACTTGAGAGCTTTAATCCTGTCTAAAATATCATCTAACGGGGTCTCCCTCCTCAAGAGACTCGAACCAAAAAGCCGCTGCAGCAGCAAGAGGCTGAAGAATAAAACCTTGATGGATAAAAAATTTCTTAAGGAGACCCTCCAATTTTTTATCCATAGGATCTAAGAAAGCACAACTGTCCTCGACAGGGACTTAGGGACTGTCTGCCACGAGTCCCGTATAGCGACATCTATGGGAAACATCTTTTTAAAAGCAGGAGGGGGAGAGAACGGAACACCTGGTCTATCCCATTCCTTAGTAATAATTTCCGAGAACCTCTTAGGGACTGGAAAGACATCAGTGTAAACAGGCACTGCAAAGTATTTGTCCATTTTACACAATTTCTCTGGAACCACAATGGGGTCACAGTCATCCAGAGTCGCTAAAACCTCCCTGAGCAATAAGCGGAGGTGTTCAAGCTTAAATTTAAAGGCTGTCATTTCAGAATCGGACTGAAGTAACGTCTTCCCTGAATCTGAAATCTCACCCTCAGATAGCAACTCCCTTGCCGCGCTTCGGAGCATTGTGAGGGTATATCGGACATAGCTACTAAAGCGTCAGAAAGCTCTGTATTTGTTCTAGCCCCAGAGCTGTCTCGCTTTCCTTGTAACCCTGGCAGTTTGGACAATACCTCTGTGAGGGTATTAGTCATAACTGCCGCCATGTCTTGTAAGGTAAATGCATTGGACGCGCTAGATGTACTTGGCGTCACTTGAGCGGGAGTTATAGGTTCTGACACTTGGGGAGAGCTAGATGGCATAACCTCCCTTTTGTCAGTCTGAGAAACCTCTGGTGATAAATCTTTAAATGCCATAATATGGTCTTTATAATTTATAGAAATTTCAGTACATTTGGTACATATTCTAAGAGGGGGTTCCACAATGGCTTCTAAACATATTGAACAAGGAGTTTCCTCTATGTCAGACATGTTTAACAGACTAGTAATGAGACCAGCAAGCTTGGAAAACACTTTAATAAATGTGAAACAGCAATTAAACAAAAACGGTACTGTGCCTTTAAGAGAAAAAAACAATCACATAAACTGCAAAACAGTGTTAAAAAGTAGTAAACTCTTCGAAATTTTTATAGTGTGTATAAGGGACTAAAGCAGCATTGCACCCACTTGCAAATGGATGATTAACCCTTTAGGCCCCAAACCGGATTTGAAAAACGTTAAAAAACGTTAATAAACAGTTAAACACCTTGCCACAGCTCTGCTGTGGCTCCTACCTGCCCTCAAATACAATTTAGGGAAGAAATAAGCCCTCTATAGTGGTCCTCAAATGCCAGAGGACTCCTTTAGGGAAGCTGGATGCCTCAGTCTGAATAAGAACTGTGCATCTAGAGCGCGAAAATAGGCCCCTCCCACCATGCACTCGATGTCAGAGGGCCTTAAGAAAATACTCCTAGGAGTATCTGACTAGCCATGTGGAAAGTAGGCCTCAAAAAACGATTTATCACCCTCAGAGAAAAAATGTTCTTTCTATATAACATGTAAACGTTTTGTCACTAAGAAATATGAGTATTAACATGAATATTACCCTTTTTTGTAAGCATGATCCCAGTCGTTTGTTAAATCACTGCATCAGGCTTACCTCAATTATACAAGGCTCTGTCAGCATTTTCTAGGTCTTATCATCTCTCTAGAAATAAATATACTGAACATACCTCAAAGCAGGTAATCTGCAAACCGTTCCCCCAACTGAAGTCTTTCCCATACTCTTCAGTTATGCGTGAGAACAGCAATGGACCTTAGTTACAAACCGCTAAGATCATCAACCTCCAGGCAGATTCTTCTTCTAATTTCTGCCTGGGAGTAAAACAGTACGACGCCGGTACCGTTTAAAAATAACAAACTCTTGATTGAAGGTAAAGACTACACTAATTCACCACATATCTCTTATACTTCCTATCTTGTCGAGAGTTGCAAGAGAATGACTGGGAGTGGCAGTTAGGAGAGGAGCTATATAGACAGCTCTGCTGTGGGTGTCCTCTTGCAACTTCCTGTTGGGAAGGAGAATATCCCACAAGTAATGGATGAACCCGTGGACTGGATACACCTTACAAGAGAAATATTCTATACTTAAGTATTGGTTATAGAAAAGCTGTGTTTACACTCCCAGTGGGAGGCAGAAGAGATACACAATAAAATGTAATTTTAATTTTTTTCTCTCTAAGTATTGGACTTTGGTATACAGACAGAGATAATATAAAAATGCATGTGTGTGTTCAGAAAATGATAAAATAAGGATATCTGATTTCCCTGCAAAGTCAACTCATTTTGATGGGTTATGGTTTCAACTAACAAAACCAGCTATTTCATATACAAATATAAGCATAATGATGCAATTTCTTATAAATTGTATACTCTGCAGTTGGTATAATAAGTAGTTGGAAACACATTAAGGGAAAAACTAAATTAAACTTCCAGATAGAGCATGTCATTTTAAACAACTTTCCTATTTATTTCTGTTATCAAATTTGCTTTGTTCTTTTGGTATCTTTTGTTGGAGTAATCTTAAGAGCTCATGAGTGTACAGGTGTCTTTAGAACTCTATGACAACAGTGTTTGCAACAATGTCTGTAGTAATGTTATACATTGTTCTAAACACTGCTGCCATACAGTGCTAAAGACACTGATAAGTTCCTAATAGATTAAATCTTTAACAAAAGATGCCAAGAAAATAAAGCCCATTTGATAAGTAAATTGAAAAGTTGTTTAAAATACCATGTTCTGTCTGACTTATTAAAGTAACTAATTGTAGCCTATTTTTACTGTAATGGGCGTTGTTGGTTTAAACTAGTTTTCTATTTATCTCTGTTTGTGCAAACAAAAATGTGTGGAATCCTTTTTAGATTATCATATGTTCCACACAGCCTTATTGGGACAGTCACTTTTATTGCCTGTTTTAAATCTGCCCCTAAATGTCTTCAGCAGGGAAAAAGATAAGGGGCAACTTAGGTTCAAACATGGTGGCAGCCATTACTTTACAGAAACTCAGTGGAATTTAGAAAACCAACAAGTTTCAGAGTAAAGTTACAGGAAAAGGGGACATAATAAATAATGAAAGTATACTGCAAAGATTTTTAACTACAAAAAGTTATGTTTAATATCCCTTTCATATAGAAAGCACAAGCTTGCAAACTGTGTTAAATACATGTTCATTTCAGAGTAGAGCTATGTAAACGTCTACTGCCAATAGCATTGATAACAATCCACTGAAAGGAGAGAGAATGGTAAACATTTAGTTTCATTGACAAAACAACTTTTTAATTGTCTGTGTTCTGTTAATAGACATTGCTGTATCATGTAAAATATGAACATGCCAGTTCTTCAACCATCTGGCTGCCAGATAGCCTCAATGTATTCTATAGCTATGTGTGTCAATCCTCTGACAGTCAAGTAATTAACAACTGTTTGTAAGATGCCTTCAGAAGTCCATTCACCTTCCGCTTGGCAACTTATGGTATGTTGTGACTCACCCTGCAATGTTTGTAGTGGACACACTTTTGGACAGGGACAGTGAAGGACGTCCCCTGCGAGATCCCAGAATAGAATGCCGTAGGCTGTCTGAGGGGTATATGGCTGAGTTTGGACGCTCCCTTAATGTAGTGGCTGCAGGAAAGGCAAACCAATAATTACTGATAGAAAATATTACCTTTTTTATTAAAGAAATGTACAAAAAGGAAACAAACTACAAAACAGCAGCTCACTTTATCTGCAATGTTTCCAAGACAACATACGATGATATACACAGACACAGCTCAGACCTCCTGCCAGAAACATTCATAACATCTCACATGATTAACTTTTTAATGTCAGGGATATGAGACAAAACTACAGAGGGGTAGTAAGAAACAATAATGTGGGAACGAGATAGGGTTGGTTGAGTGAGGGAATGGAAGTGAGAGGCATACAGGAAGTACTCTGGTTGTGTAAATGTTAAGATAAATGTTTGTCCCATATAAAGAGGAAGAGGACACTTGTCCCATATGGGTAGAGTTTTTACAAAACCTTTAACTTCAGTTATGATCAGTGATGTAGCAAGATGATGGGTGATAGGTTAAGATTATAGTAGTGCTTGGGATTTTATGAAGTGACACAAGTTGTACCAGTGTTAGGACACAAAATTCAAATTGCACTAAAATAAAAAACAACAAAAACAAAAAACAGACTAAAATATCATTAAAAAGGACTTCAAAGACACTAAAACAGAGTCTACTCCAAAATGTTTATTGTTTAAAAAGAAAGATAATCCCTTTCTTTATTACCCTGTTTTGTATAACCAACATGATTATATTAACATACTTTTTACCTCTGATTACCTTGTATCCAAGTCTCTGCAGACTGCTCCCTTAGCACATGGCTATTTATTAAAGGGACATGAAACCCACATTTTTTATTTCATGGTTTAGAAAGAGAATGCAATTTTGAACATCTTTCTAATTTACTTCTATTATCTCATTTGCTTTATTCTCTTGATATTCTTTGCTGAAAAGCATATCTAGATATGCTCAGTAGCTGCTGATTGGTTGCTGCACATAGAAGCCTCGTGTGATTGGCTCACCCATGTGCATTGCTTTTTCTTTAACTAAGGATATCTAAAAAATGAAGCAAAATAAATAATAGAAGTAAATTGTAATGTTGTTTAAATTTGTATTCTCTTTCTGAATCATGAAAGAAAGATTTTGGGTTTAGTGGCCCTTTAATTATCTATTGACTTGCATTTTAGCCAATTAGTTTTGGTTCCTGCAACACTCCACGGGAGAGAGCACAATGTTATCTATATGGCACACATGAATTAGCAGTCTCTTGTTGTGAAAAGCTAATTAAAAAGCATGTGATAAGAGGCTGTCTGTAGTGGTTTAGAAAAGTATATTATAAAGTATATTAAACCCAATTTTTTCTTTCATGATTCAGATAGAGCATTCAAATTCAAGCAACTTTCTAATTTACTCCTATTATCATTTTTTCTTAGTTCTCTCTGTATCTTTATTTTTAAATCAGTAATTTAAGCTTAGGAGCCAGTCCATTTTTGGTCAGCACATGGGTAGCAAAGCTGGGGAATGGGTAGTAAAGGCGTTAGCTATCTTTATAATTGATAACAATTTTGGTGTAGACTGTCCCTTTAAACACAACTGTCTGGTTTATTATTTCCAAACTTACATTTTATCTATAACCATTTAAAAAAAAAAATTACAGGGACTATAAGATAATATATATTGTGCTTCTGGGGTTAAGCTGTACTCAAAATGTCAGTCAACTATAATTGGCAGTCGATGATATAATACTTTTACATAAAAATACATGTGCAGTCTTTTTAATGGTTTTCATAATATTAATGATAATCAAATGTACAAATTAACCAGTTTTATGAGCTTAAAGTATGACCGTCCCTTCTGAAGTCTGTCATTTTAATCTCTCATGTCGTTTGATAAATTTGTCTTGTGTTTTAATGCTGGCAAAACTGCTGTTAGAGATCATAAATCAGGATGTTAATAAACAGGTCACACAAGTGCAGAGACACTCGTCAATGACCAGATTTCTTTTCTAAAATAAAAATTGAATTACACAGTGAAAATTACTGTATGTATAGCAAACATTACAGTAATTTAACATAGTTCCGCTAGATGGCAGCAAACTCCTACTTTTGAAAGAATGGCAATAACTTCAATGGTACAAGTAAGAAAAAGAAAAATGTCCTGTAGCTACCAGGCTGTCAATATACTCAGTAACAGTTTAAAGAGCTAACAGAATATTGTTAATCACTTCATTGGTCAGATATTTCCTCCATAATGCTGACTTACTTTTGTTCCTCAAAGAGACATTTTGTAGGGCGGAGTTATTTTTCAGAAAAGCAGCTTTTTGTTGCTGGGGAGAGATATTGGGAAATCACAATTATTACCATAAAAGAGCCAATTACACAGAGAGTCTGCATGAGACACATCTGTCTAGTTCAAACCTACACATCCTTCAAGATCAAACCAATCTCTTCCTATGCACAGCATCCCCCCCCCCCAAATCTAACTGTCCTGCTCCCAGATCAAAAAATCCAACTGTCTTCATTTTAATTATACAACATCTGCACCTCTAGATGAGTAAAACATGCCTGTCCCTTTCAGATCTAGCTCCCCTGGATTAAACCATGTAGATGATTCTTTACCACAAGCTGCGTCCCTCTCCCATTTGTCAGACTTTATTACACCCCCACATCAGAGTCTATGTGTCCCGGCAGATCAGACCTGCTTCTCATCATATGGCTGCGTTTTACAACCAAAAGAAAACCCTTCAACTACATGACACCATAAGTAGGCTGACCATATTGCCGCTTTAAAAAGGGACACATATGAAAAATACATATGTCAGGGCTGTTTAAAGAAATGTTTTGTATAAGAACCCTGACATATGTATTTTTCATGTGTTCCTTCTTAAAGCGGCAATATGGTCAGCCTAACCATAAGCTACTTCTATAGTTAGGATAAAGTTAAGATGTATTCTATGTAATGTATTCTTTTTAGTGTTTAGTATCATCAGTCAGAGAGTTCTAAGACTCAATCACATTGTAGTAACTAACATTTTCTCACATTTACAGTCATTTACCATGCCCTCTTAGTTTAGCATTTTCTCTTCTGCCATATCCCCTCATATACAAAGCCTTACCCTTTCATTATTTATTGTGCTTCACAACCTAATGAAAACCCTTCAGCTATGTGACACAATAAGGCTGCTTCTATATTTAGGATAAAGTTGAGATTTATTACTATGTAATGTTATTCTTTAGGACTCGACAAACCCAGGAGCCACTGCCTACTAGAATTCTACCCTTGGGTACAAACTTTGTGGGTTATTCTCCATATATCTATATACAAATACCACTGTGTGGCCCCTAAATATTCTTACAGCTCCTAATTTTTAAACAGATTTGTCGAGCACTTAAAGGGACATTAAACCCACATTTTTCCTTTCATTATTTAGAAAGAACATACAATTTTAAACAACTTTCTAAT